>NC_056743.1:1225591778-1225664278 GCF_019279795.1 Protopterus annectens
AAATTTGCAAAATTATAGAAAAAAATTGGCCGATTCTAATGGCTATGCCGGAAATAGAAAAAATAGTAGGGCCAAAACCTAGTTTTGCGTACAGGAATCAACAATCACTAAAAAGTATTTTGTGTTATAAGGATTTTAGCAAACAAGTATGTTTAACACAAACTAAATTAGGAACTTTTAAATGTTATAACTGTAGCTGTTGTGATGATATTTTAGAAGCAAATGAATGTTTTAGGCATCCAATAAGTAACGTTAACTATGTTTTTAAATGTAAGGCCACTTGTAATACATCCAAACTTGTGTATCTTGCTACTTGCAACTGTTGTGAAAAATTTTATGTGGGTAAAACAACAAGAAGACTGAAAGACCGTGTTATTGAACACAAATCAGAAATTAATAGAAAAATTCAAACAAATGCTTTATATAAGCACATTATGGAGAATACAACACATAGATTCAAATTTAGATGTATAGACATAGTAGACCTGGGTGTAAGAGGTGGTGATCTAAACAATACATTGGAAATTAAAGAACTGCAATGGATAATAAGACTGCAAACTGATGTTAATCCTGGCCTTAATAGCGCCATCAGCATAAAACCTATACTAGTTAAACGACAGCAGGATAATCTATGATAAAAAAGGATCTATTAAAAACTTTTTTATATATGTATATTCTATATATGTATATTTTATATGTATATTTTATTTACCATCTTTACATCTTATATGAATTTTGATATGTAATCTCTTGAGTTGAGCATAAAGTTTGGTATTATTTTAAAGTCTAAATTGTAATATGTAAATTTTATTAGTGTGATTTGTTAGTGGCTGGTATTTGTCATGTGATTTTAATTATACCTCTATATAAATGTAGTAATAAGATGACTGTATGTGCTGATGAAGGGTAGAGAACCCGAAAGCTTCGTTTATTAAATCTGGCGTTTTGTGATGAACTTTTGTGTCTTATAACTTAACATAAACACCAAGTTTGCAGCTGTCTGCAAACTCTGTTAGCCAGAAGTCTTGGCTTTCTTCTTGAAAAGATTCAGAGATTTCTGGGTTTTGAATAGAAGTCAAAGGGATAAAGCTGCACTAAATTTGTTCACAAGTATATTGGCAATGTCAGTTGGGTGAGAATAGGAGGCCCCGATATAAATAAGTTTGGAGTAATGTATGGCACTGTTTTTTTAGGTTTTCCAACATAGCTAAAGAATGATTTCCAAATCTCTCTGGCTTAAGATACCACTAAGTTCACGGGGTCATTTAGTGGATCTGATAGTTTTCTTCATTTTTTTGTGAAATGCTTTTAATATTATCATTGAGAATATCGGTTTTGGATTTTATAAATAATTTATGGAATCTGTTTCTTTTGTTATACAGTTTATTTATGGTAGTTCTGGTAGGGACTGCTAGGTATTTTCATTTTTCTAAATGAATGTCAAATTCCTTACTGAATGTTTTTGCTGTATGATGGTCTGGGGAGGTGCAGTCACAACTGATATTTCATCACATAGTAGGTTGAGGTTGGCATGTTTGTAGTCCTTAAATTCAGAGGGGTTTGCTGTAGGATTTATTAGGAGTTTAAAGGAGAAAGTCACACATTTATGGTTAACTTTTACTGGGGAAGGAGATACTAGAGGAGGAGTGAAAAAGGTAGCCATATTTATAACAATCAGGCCAAAAACTTTGCACCCTCTAGTAGATTTATTTGCCAGCACCTCATGGTAATGGTAATGTTTGTTTATTTAATCAAAGAATTTTTGGGCATATCATACATTGGAGGTATACTCCATTTATTGAAGGATAGTTAAAGTCACCCAAAATAAGTGCGTTTTTGGTAATAAGGAGATCATTTAGAACTCCGGGGTATCTTAGTGTCAAAAAGGGACAAAAAAGCTGTTCTGCAACAAGTTATTGGTTGATAATTAATCCTACTTAGAGTGATCTGCAGTTTAGTGAGTTCAGATTGTGAGTCCCTAAGGATCTGCCTGGTGTTATATGTTCATTGACAAATATGGAGACTTCACCACAGTTGTCATTGGGCTTGAAAGCAAGAAATGTGCAAAACAGTGTTATAAAGAGAGTGTTCCCTTTACAAGTTTTAGTAGCTATGCAGACATGGATGATGTCTAAATGCAGGCGTGCATGAAAATCAGACAATTTATTGTTTAAATTTCTGGCATAAATGAGAGTCACCTTAATGCAGTCCTATTTTGGAAATGATATGTTAGCTACACTGGAATAGCCATCAACTGGACTCCGTCTAAAAAAAGGCTCTAGTAAGAAGTAAGACAGCAAAGGTTTTAGCCAACATGTGAAAGCCCTGAAATGAGAGATACAAGCCATACTTAGTAAAGCAAGTTGGACTGTCTACCTATTCTTTCAGTACCACCGCCATTGCTTATTTAGACATATGGCTAGTTAAGAATTTCGAGTTAAAAGCTTATGTAGCGAGTATATATTGGAAAACTACATACTCTAACTCTTTCCTACATTATAGCAGCTGTCACCCTCACTACCAGAAAAGATCGGTAGTTAAAGGTCAGCTGGTAAGAGCAGCTCGAATTACCACCATAGATGCAGCTTTCCATAGTGAGTGTGAACTTTTAACCAACATGTTCACACATAGGGGTTATCCCCCTATGTTACTTAACGAACTGGTTAAAGAAGTGACTAGTAAAAGAGTCCGAGGTATCTACCAGCCTATTTTAAAAATTACTGCCAACAACGTGAATGACATTTCTTCCACTTCTCTTATCAATATTAACACTACTATGCAGAATTTACCACTAAATATTAACTCTAGACTAATTTTAACTTATCATTTGAATAGTAGTTTTGTTATTGACATTATTAGAAAGAACTGGGAGATATTCAGAAACAACCCCACCGTGTACAGTAAGCTAGGTGGTAGTCCTGAAATAACTTTTAGGAGGGCTAAGAACTTAAAATCATTGCTTGAACGCACGACTAGTAATTCTTCACGAACCCCAGGCATGTATAAATGTCAAAATTGCAACTATTGTAAATTTATACATGAGTCCAATAGATTCTATATAAACAAAAGTGGGTTCGATATGCGATGTAGAGCAAACTGTAACACTTGTATGGTGGTTTATTTAGCTCAGTGCCAAAAATGTCCAGGTTTTTATGTGGGTAAGACCGAACGGAAGTTTCGGGAACGCATATATGAACATCTATATGCAATTAAAAAGAAAAAACAAGATAACGCTCTAGCTAAACATATTACAACACACAGTGACCACAATTTTAAATTTATGGTCATTGACCATCTAGTAGAACCTAAAAGAGGTGCCCCACTCCAGTTGCTCCTTCAAGAACTGGAACTTAAATGGCAGATCAGACTAAATGCTTATTCCTACCCAGGTCTGAATGACAGCTGTTCCATCTGTTGTTTATTGAAATTGAAAAGTCTTATAAGATAGAGTGACCCTCTATCTAGTGCTTAACACATAACATTTTACGATATGCAAATTTCCTTTATTTATGTGTCTTGAGACCATATAGGGACTGATCCTACCGTTTAAAGTCTATGTAGTGTTTACTATAACATCTATTTTATGTTTAAAACACAGTTTAGTATACACTTTTGTATGTAAATGCTTGTGTTATTTTTCCATTGGCACTTACACTTGGTATAAAGTTAGGTATATCTATTTATTTATTTATTTATTTAAATATATTATTTATTATGAATTATTTATTATGAATTATAGGTATGCATGAAGTATGTATATATATTTATAATTAAAGTATAAATGTGGAGGTGAAGGTTACAAAGTAAGCATCAGTTTTTAAAAGGGAATGGGATGTTTTATATGTGTACACATCACAATGAGTTGTTAGGTAATCTGTTTTACAATCAATTTAGAATTATATGTAGGCAGTGTCTTGCAAAATATATATACATAGCTGAGTACATACATTAGGAGTATATAAAGCAATTTTAATTGTGTAATTTTAAAAGTGCATTTTTAAAATATATTTAGATAAACATATGTACACATTTTAGGATGAATGTTAATGAATTTGTTAGCAGATATTGTGTGGTAATATGGCTTTAAAAAATTTTTTTCAAATATTTTTTCAAATATTTCTAAATGTTTTTGGCGCCAAGTTATGTATTTAAGGAGTGCAAGATTTAGTTAGTATTGTTCTGATGAAGCACACGATCTAGTGTGTGAAAGCGCTTAACTTGGATTGATATTTTTATGCAATAAACAACGGTTTTATTTTACAATAGTTTGGAATTTGTGCTTACGGAATAGCTCTGTTCAAACATTGTGGCTGATTCATAGCCTGGCGGTGTAGCAGTTGACTTTTTCACTCATTGGCGTTAGCGTGTCTTGTACGCCACTTGGATTCTTTAGTTATTGTACACACTTGGTATAAAGGCAGTGTGCAATTTAAGTTTACATTTTTGAATTTTTAATACCAGAACATGCTAGAGTTTGCCTGGTTTTAATTTTAGTTCTATTGATCTGATTTTATCTGATTTTAATGTATACACTGGTTTAAGAATGATGATTTCACTAGGCTTAGTGGGGTTAAGCCATAGTGTATTAACATTTGTCAGTTAATTGAACTTTAATTGGAATGATTAACTTACTAATTAGTGATGCTTTCTTTACCTTGAGTATAAAATGTCTGTTTGTTTTCCACAACTATGTCTGATGAAGTCTGCTTTTTAAGCAGACGAAAAGCGCTTCACATTAAAGTCCTGTTTGTTCGTGGCTACTTTCTCGTTATTGTGGTGGAAGCTGAGTACTCCTGTTCCTGTGGTTTTTTCCTAGTTTGCTGTTTTTGTCTTTTAGAAGTTTTATGGCGTCTGGTTCAGTGAGTAATGTCAGCGATTTTTCGCCTAACACTACACCAGCATTATTGAGGAGCTGTGACAGTGCTGTGGTTACAGCACCAGCTGTGGATGTAATGCCCAACAAGGACTCTTTTTTCAATTCTTTATTTATAAGAATGGACTCGCTGTGTGCGAGACTTGACAAGCTTGACTCACAGCAGCAAGAGATGAACAAAATGATTTTAGCGCTGCCAGGTAATTCTTCACCGAATTTAACCCACCCCACGGCAGCAAACTCCTTGCAAGGATCGAGGAGAGCAACACCAGTGTCTCAGACTGATGCGCTCATTGAGTGTGAACCGCTTACCACTACGAATTCTGTAGCGATTGACAGCCCTGTGGTAACGGTGAATTCTACTTCGCATGGGGCGCCTGGAATAATTACCAGTAATCCTTTGTGCAACAATGTTGAACAACTAAGAACTGTGCCACCAAGACCAAATAGCATTGAAGCTATGAATGGGCTTCCCCGTTCTAACACAATTACGGGTGGTGGCAATTTCGACGATCCACCTACATTTGGGAATTGGATTTCTGAAGGGTTTTTACTATCAAGGGGCCATGACACTGTGAATCGTGAATGGATGGCTTCTAATGTAAACGGACAAGAGATAAACCACACTGCTGATATAGTATTCAAATTAAAGTCTTTTGATAAAATACTGGTTAAAATTAAAAAGTTGCAGTTGGAAATTTCGTATTTTAGGGAATGCCTCTCTTGTAAAGTGATACCAAAAGGATTGAGGCATTTCCAATATCCTACTGGGTTACTTCCTAATTCTGTTTTTCATCAAGAATTAATAGCCTTATTCGACAAGCAAGGTGCTGACTTACTTAATCTCATGATTAAACATTATAGTGTTTGGGTAAATTAGTTGACTGCTGAAGCAACGACCTTGCACAGTGATATTAAACAACATGATCAATTTGACAGATATAAGTTCGAGTATACTCGCTGCTTCAACAGTATAGAGCAATACCTGAACAAATTGACATCAAATAAAATTAAGAAGTTAGACCGTGACTGTAAAGCTTATGAGCAGGGTACGGCATACCCTCTTCCAGCAACTTCTCAGTCATGGCAGGCCCCTAATACTGACTATGGAGTTAATACTGCCAATAATAGGGTCAACACTCCTCCTAGTGGCCTTTCGACAATGGACTTGGACCCGATTGATGACGTGACACAACTGGATCCAATAATCAGGAGGAGTGAGAGGTTACAGAACCGTAGAGGCCAACATGCAAATGGAGGTCTACCTGCTGTTACAGGCCCAGAACAGGGTTTTCAAGATTCCAACCGCTTAGGGGCAATCCCAAAGCAACGGAACAAACTCTACCAGAACCAGGGAAACTTTTCAAGATCCAAACAACGCAGACCTCGATAGAACTTTCAGACAGAGTTCAAAATACTGACTATATAAACATTGATTATTTTAATGCTGATTCTGCCATTGGTGCCATTACAAACAATGGTACCTCACATATTGAACATTTTCCTCTTAGTAGTGACACTTCTTGTGATTCCAACTTGGATTTTAGTTATGGTAGTGCGGTTTTGGATGTTGATTTGGCCACTACTTCAAAGAAACCAGTATTAACCATGAATAGTACTGGTGACTTTAGCATTTATAATTTTTCTGATATACCAATAGGTAGTGACTTAGCCAACTTTTTGGCAAAAGGATATACTTATGTACCGCAACAGAAACTTGATTTTGTGAATTCCATACTTGACATTAAACTTTATACCCGTAAGCTTAATTTTAACATTATGTTTGGTCACGACCATCATAACCCTATTAATGGCACACTTAGGGTACCTAGTACATTCAACCCCCCGTTGCATCCCTCTATACAGTGTTTTGAGAACATGTGTGAACTGGATTTAAGAAAAGCTTCCTATTCCCTATTTTCACTTAAGAAGGATGCGATTACCCAGCAGGAACTTGAATTAATTGATTTTGTAAAAAATCATAATATACGTATATGTAAACCTGATAAGGGGGGTGGTGTCGTGGTATTCGATAATGTAGATTACTTCGACCGAATGTCTAGGTTGTTGGACAGTGAGGCTTACGAATTAAGTTCTAAATTTGAAACAAAGAGGGCTTATCGTATTATAAAAGAATGTCTTGATGATATGTACACTGAAGGCCGCATTCAACAAGACCAACACAAATACTTAACTACAGCGTACCCTAAGTTTCCTTGTATTTTTGGGATCCCCAAAATACATAAAGGATTAGAGAATCCACCGATGCGGCCTTTAGTGGATGGACGTGGTTCCCCCACTTATACTTGTGCAAAACTGGTGGATGTAACTTTACAAAAATATCTGAGTCAAGAACACCAGATATGTAAAGACTCCTGGGCATTTTTGGCAAAAATAGGAGAGTTTAATTTCGACCCTAATTTCAACTTTTTAACGATCGACGTTAAAGACTTATATACTTGTATTCCTCTAAATACAGCTATAGACTGGGTAGGAATTTTCTTGAAAAGTCACAACGCTACTGTTAGCGAAATTGCACTAGTCATGGAATTATTAGAATTGATTCTATATAACAACTATTTTATGTTAGGTGACAACTTCTATCTTCAAAAAGTGGGAGTGGCTATGGGCTCACCGTGTGGAGCTAGCATAGCCAATATGGTCATGGCCCACTGGGAGAGAGAGTATATTTTCAGTAACAAGACACTGATGGAGAGAATTAAATATTATACTCGCTACTTGGATGATATTTTTATCCTCCTAGAAGGTGCTGAATC
Organism: Protopterus annectens; assembly: GCF_019279795.1. NCBI lineage: Eukaryota > Metazoa > Chordata > Ceratodontiformes > Protopteridae > Protopterus > Protopterus annectens. The sequence continues at coordinate 1,225,599,429 of NC_056743.1, forward strand.
TGATAGTCTAGTAATTTTGGACTTGTTCAATTTCTCCACCGACTGCTTGAACTTTACCTATTCTTTCAGTACCACCGCCACTGCTTATTTAGACATATGGCTGGTTAAGAATTTCGAGTTAAAAGCTTATGTAGCGAGTATATAAAGGGAAACTACATACTCTAACTCTTTCCTACATTATAGCAGCTGTCACCCTCACTACCAGAAAAGATCGGTAGTTAAAGGTCAGCTGGTAAGAGCAGCTAGAATTACCACCATAGATGCAGCTTTCCATAGTGAGTGTGAACTTTTAACCAACATGTTCACACATAGGGGTTATCCCCCTATGTTACTTAACGAATTGGTTAAAGAAGTGACTAGTAAAAGAGTCCGAGGTATCTACCAGCCTATTTTAAAAATTACTGCCAACAACGTGAATGACATTTCTTTCACTTCTCTTATCAATATTAACACTACTATGCAGAATTTACCACTAAATATTAACTCTAGACTAATTTTAACTTATCATTTGAATAGTAGTTTTGTTATTGACATTATTAGGAAGAACTGGGAGATATTCAAAAACAACCCCACCGTGTACAGTAAGCTAGGTGGTAGTCCTGAAATAACTTTTAGGAGGGCTAAGAACTTAAAAATCATTGCTTGAACGCACGAATAGTAATTCTACACGAACCCCAGGCATGTATAAATGTCAAAATTGCAACTATTGTAAATTTATACATGAGTCCAATAGATTTTATATAAACAAAAGTGGGTTTGATATGCGATGTAGAGCAAACTGTAACACTTGTATGGTGGTTTATTTAGCTCAGTGCCAAAAATGCCCAGGTTTTTATGTGGGTAAGACCGAACGGAAGTTTCGGGAACACATATATGAACATCTATATGCAATTAAAAAGAAAAAACAAGATAACGCTCTAGCTAAACATATTACAACACACAGTGACCACAATTTTAAATTTATGGTCATTGACCATCTAGTAGAACCTAAAAGAGGTGCCCCACTCCAGTTGCTCCTTCAAGAACTGGAACTTAAATGGCAGATCAGACTAAATGCTTATTCCTACCCAGGTCTGAATGACAGCTGTTCCATCTGTTGTTTATTGAAATTGAAAAGCCTTATAAGATAGAGTGACCCTCTATCTAGTGCTTAACACATAAAATTTTACGATATGCAAATTTCCTTTATTTATGTGTTTTGAGACTATATAGGGACTGATCCTACCGTTTAAAGTCTATGTAGTGTTTACTATAACATCTATTTTATGTTTAAAACACAGTTTAGTATACACTTTTGTATGTAAATGCTTGTGTTATTTTTCCATTGGCACTTACACTTGGTATAAAGGCAGTGTGCAATTTAAGTTTACATTTTTGAATTTTTAATACCAGAACATGCTAGAGTTTGCCTGGTTTTAATTTTAGTTCTATTGATCTGATTTTATCTGATTTTAATGTATACACTGGTTTAAGAATGATGATTTCACTAGGCTTAGTGGGGTTAAGCCATAGTGTATTAACATTTGTCAGTTAATTGAACTTTAATTGGAATGATTAACTTGCTAATTAGTGATGCTTTCTTTACCTTGAGTATAAAATGTCTGTTTGTTTTCCACAACTATGTCTGATGAAGTCTGCTTTTTAAGCAGACGAAAAGCGCTTCACATTAAAGTCCTGTTTGTTCGTGGCTACTTTCTCGTTATTGTGGTGGAAGCTGAGTACTCCTGTTCCTGTGGTTTTTTCCTAGTTTGCTGTTTTTGTCTTTTAGAAGTTGGACTGTCAGGCATCTCATCCCATGCTGGCACATACTCAATTTCCCTAGAATAGTATCTATTTAACCAATTATTAAAGCCAATTCTCTTCTTCGTATCTGGGTGTCATTTAATGCAAAGGAAGGATTCCACTCAGGAATAATGTCTTAGATGCATTTGTAACATGACTGGAAAGTACTGACTTGCCTCACTGCACATCTTCAGGTTCAGTTTATCAAGTTATTCACTCTTACATGCACCACTACCATATCATAGTCAAACTTGTCAATATTTAGGTCCTTTAGTGCTCTTGTAATGTACGAGATCCTGGCACCTGAGAGATAACTCACTGTAGCTCTCTCCTTGTCCAGCCTTGTGTGAAGGAATAAAAGTAACTAAAATATAAACCTTTGAAGCAAAAGACAGGAGGAGAATGCAAAAGGGTCCACATTCAGAGATACCTGGAGGAGTGCAGGGCAGTGGTTGTAGTGGTACAGCCATCTTCCAGGAGATTAACTGTAGAATGCATCATTATTCAATCTACAAGCATCTCTCTGGGTAAAGACAGAGAAGATGATGCTCATCCTTGAGCAGATCTGTCTAGGATTTAAAAGACCTATAAAAGGCATTTTTTCCTGCCCAAGGTCCACAGGGTTCACCACTAGTGACTCAGAGTTTGCCCACCAAAAGCTAATGCTGCACAACTCTTGGCTTAGGAAGGCTGATCTTTATGGCAATAGAACAGAAGTACCACTTCACAATTCCTGCCCTGTACTAGCATAGACTGATATTTATATGGAGGCATGAAAGGTGGAAGCCTACATAGATACTGAGATCCTGTATAGTAGAAGCCAACAGCAAGCTCTCATAAGACCCGTGTTGCTGTTTGGAGGGATATGGAGCAAATCAAACAAAGTCAGGTAGTCAGGTAAAGGCCGGAACACCAACAAACAGTAAAATGTAAAAGAAAAAGTGGAGCTCCAGACACCATGACTTTTTGATTTTTTTGTATATATGTGAGTGGTTTGTGTAACTTTTCATATGGTCTGAAGAAGTAGGTTTATTTTCTGTGAAAGTGCTTACCTTTTTTACTGGAGTTTATTGAAGTTTTAAGCAGTGGTGTCCAGAGCTCCAATTTTTCTTTTACATATGGAACAAATCATCAAGATCACAGGGTAGCCATACAAGATCAGAAGATGGTCTTCATCCATATGGAGACAAATGACCTAGCAAGAAACAGAATCACAGAATCAGAGCCATGGAGGAGGAACTATGGAAGAGTCTTCAACAAATAGTACATGTGGGAAAATTCTTGTGGATACTGTCCACCCATAGCACGAGTACAGCATGAACTTCAGTGAAAATTGAACAAGTGGTGCAGAGCTCAAGGTTTTAGTGTCATTGGTGGCTGGTGCCATACCTGCACATATGCAAGTCTATATTAACCAGATAGCCAATAACAATCTAGGAGCAGAATCAAGATCTGTGTAGATAATAAACTGACTGCTAGCTGGAATACCAGCATCAAAGAGGTTGGTGTTTATTTCATTCTTTGTTTTTTCTCTTTTTAAAACAAAAAGAGATATCAGGCTGATTTTTAAAAAAAAATTTAGATCTGTTTTACTCTGTGTATCACTGGCCAGAACATACAGGCTCATGGAGGGGGGGGGCATGGGAAAAGGACACCACTCTAGCAAGCAGCAGGATGTAGATAACAAACCAACTGCTAGCAGGAATACCAGCACCAGTGAGAGTAGTATTTAGATTTTTTTTTCTTTTTTCTCTTTTTAAAACAAAAAGAGAAGTCAGGTTTCCTTGAGTTTGCATTTTAAATCTCTTTTATTAAGGTGTATCACTGGCCAGAAACTACAGACCCTTTAAGGTAGGGCATGTATAAAAGCATACCCCTCTATTGTAGATAACAAGCTGACTGCCAGTTGTAATATCAGCATGAGAGAGAGTGCTGTTCATCTTTTTTTTCTATTTGTAAAACAAAAATAGTAGGATTCTTTTATTTATTTTTTTTTTTTCATTTTAAATCTCTTTTAGTATGTGTGTGTGTGCGCGCGCGTGTGTGTGTGTGTGTGTGTGTGTGTGTGTGTGTGTGTGTGTGTGTGTGTGTGTGTGTGTGTGTGTGTATGTATGTGTGTGTGTGTGTGTGTGTGTGTGTGTGTGTGTGTGTGTGTGTGTGGTGACTGACTAGAACATACAGGCACTTTGCATGGGGTGGGCGAATAAAAAAGCACCATTCTAGCAGACATTTGTGAATGTAGTCTGGTTCCTGCAGCTAGCAGTGAGACAAAGATGTGGTTTGTGCATCTTTGCATTTTCAACTTGTCCGTCGAGGAGGTGGGTGATATTTGTTTATGTTTTCCTAAGGCTAACTTCTCTTAAGGAAGATAAAGCCTGATAACACAGATGAATATGTGTGTGTGTGTGTGTGTGTGTGTGTGTGTGTGTGTGTGTGTGTGTGTGGTGACTGGCTAGAACATACAGGCATTTTGCATGGGGTGGGCGAATAAAAAAAGCACCATTCTAGCAGACATCCGTGAATGTAGTCTGGTTCCTGCAGCTAGGAGTGGCACAAAGATGTGGTTTGCGCATCTTTGCATTTTCAACTTGTCCGTCGAGGAGGTGGGTGATATTTGTTTATGTTTTCCTAAGGCTAACTTCTCTTAAGGAAGATAAAGGCTGATAACACAGATGAATTTGGTAAATAATATCATCAAAACTTTTTGGACTTCTTAGACAATGTAAATTACACAAAATGTAATGTGAGGTACTAACTGACGGGGATTTTGAAAAGTCACAGTGAACAATTTAGTTCTAAAGGAAAACAACATTAAATTGTAAAGAACCTGTTATAAGGAGTGAAGCTGGTACTCAGGTAGACAATAAATTTGAAATGAATCATATATTTCATATTATTACAGTTAAGCAAAAGGAAATTCAGACAGGTACCATATCAAGTATTATTACATATGAGGTAGAAATATAAACAGATGTGCCAAGTTGCATTATTTAGAACTGTAATGACAATGATGACGGGGTTAGCAAAAAGTCACAGTAGTGATAAAACTACGAATTTAGTTTTAAACCAAGAAAGGAGTCTAACTATGGATAATGATCATGAATTAAATAGGAGATTAAATAGTATCTTAGAAAACAACTTCAAACATAATAAAAGATCTATTAGTAAAGTAGACAATGAGCAAGAGAGCTTAGATAGCCATGAATCACTTAAAAAAAGATCAGCTTTAGGTGGGTAAGCTATACAGAATACAGATATAAATAGAAAAACTCCCCCAAAAAATGATATCATTGCTAGAATCTCCATGTGTTCTGACTGAAAGTGCTTCTCAAACAATGTTAAAATATAGAGCTGATAAGTATATTTTTGGCATTTTAACTGTCTTTATTTTTGCTTGACTGAATTATTTATATATTTGCTGGCAGAATTTTGTTTTCTGATCTGTGCTGAAACTTTTTTCTCCCATCATCCCACCCTATTGCTGTTGTGTTCTTAAAGTTGGTGGCTTTTGCAGTTGCCTGCCCCTACTGTACATTTGATCTGGGACGCTCCTCCCAGTCCCATCTCTTTAGCTCATTCTACCTAATACAGAGATAATTTGGGAAGGCCAAACCCATTAATCCCCTAACCTTGAATTATCTTCTGTTCCTGCTCTCTCCCTTTTTACTTTATAAAAAAAAAAATAAAAAAATAAAGAGACATTTTATTCAGCTGCTTATATTTTTATAATTTGTGTTTCTTCCTACTACTCTGTTACTTCATCTTGATTTGCTCTTTCCTGCTACTTGCTGCCTGTTCTCCAATGTGTTCAACTGCATCTTTTCTGTTGCATTTATTACTGCTTGTTTAGAGCCTGTCTAAATTGTTAAGTGTTATTCTAAGCTCTTAGTTTTGGTTTAAGCATTTGGGCTTTAAGCCCACCCCTTAGCTCTCCCTGGCCTTTCTCCCTCGATTCTGACAAATATGGATGGACAATTTCCTACAGTTTCTCCTGCCAGTCTAGTTGATATGGGCATCCTGAGACAGTGTAGCAACTGCCTCATGTACATGGACAACCATCTACTACTACCACCTAGAAACATAATTTGTGAGAGATGCAATTACACTAGGAACCTAGAGTTCAAGCTCTCTCCCCCTCAAGCCAGTATATCTGGCAACGAAAAGTTTGCCAATACAATCACTACACCTCAAACACCACCCACACCTGCACAACACACACCTACATATGCAGAGGTCCTCACATAAACATACCCAAACAAAGGAGACCTCGGAACAAAAACACACGCAATCTCCACAACCCATCACACCACATACCACACATAGTCCACACACCTGTGCCTCACAGCCACTAAGGCTTCCCCATAAACCCAACATATTAGTCATAGGAGACTCCATTGTGAGACACACAGATGTGCCTCTCACCAGGCTGGATAAGGAGAAAGTCATGGTTAGTTGTCTGTCAGGTGCCAGAATCCATCATATCACATACGTAGTACTCAAGTCTCTCAACAACAGGTACTGTTATGACTCTGTCATAGTCCATGTTGGCATGAATGACTTCAGATGTACCTCTCTGGACTATATGAAGAGAGACATGATTGAGCTCACTGAGTAAGTGTCCCAGGCAGGTATGTCCCTAGCCTTAAGCAGCATTCTGCCATCACCCAGAATGATGCCTCATTATAAACAGAAAATTATTGACTTTAAAAAATTGGCTTAGTTTCTGGTGTTATTTTAGGGGATCCAGTACCTGACAGCCTGGGAAGATATGATCGACAGACCATGATGCTTTGCCAGAGATGGCCTGCATCTGCCTCACCTGGGCTTCAGGCTTCTGGCAAACGCTCTTGCCTCCCCTACTTAGGAAAAGTGATTAGGTTAAAACTACCAACATAAAAATTTCAACAAAACACAAATTGAAGGTCATACTGCTAAATGCTAGGAGTCTAAACATGAAACTGCACTCATTGCAAACATTCCTAACCCTGGAAAATGCTGACTTCTGTGCAGTCACAGAAATCTGGTTGAAAGCTGTGGAGAGCACCCCAGCCTTACCTGGTTACTCATCTTATAATACATTCAGACCCCAGACTGTGGGCAGTAAAGCCAAAGGAGGTGGAGTTTCAATACATATTAAAGACATACACACCTCCAGGCTGGTCAAACAGTATGATGCACAGGAGACACTCCAAGTGCAGTTAACCATTGACAAGACCCCTATTCAAACCATATCTAGCTACTGTCCCCCAAATCTGATTCAAGATGCCCAATCCACCTCTTTGGACCTGTTCGAATCTATCAAGATTCAACCCTTTACCCTGATTCTGGGCAACTTTAACTTCCCAAACATAGACTGGAAGAACTACTCATGCCAGAACACAAATGGCCAGAGAGTCCTTGATTTTTGTCAATACAAATGACTTGGAACAGCTAGTCAATATCCGCACAAGAGGTGATAATATCTTGGACTTGGCATTAACCAACATGAGTAACCACAGCAGCATCCCTATAGTATCATCCTCCCTGGTAAGATCCAACCACAAAGCGGTCACTTTCAAAGTCACCATCTTCTCTAACCCTCCTGTAGCTAGGATCAGGCATAAAAACTTCTCCAAAGCTGATTACAGCCTCCTGAGGGATGGTATAAACAGCTTCACAGCCCCTCCTTCGCTGTAGGAACTGGCATCAATATCCAAAACCACACCAAAACACTATATGAGCATTTATATAAATGCATGGAATTGGGAATATATGACAGGACTAAATCATCCTCTGCAAGGAAGAGTAAACCTGTCTGGTGGACATCTGCAATAAATAAACTCTATAACAAAAGGAACAAAATGCTGTCCAAGACCAAGAAGAAGCAGGTGCCCAATTGGAAGCAATGTCTCCTTAGCTTGAACAAGCAAATAAGAGCACTAGTGAAATTTTCAAAGCAAACTTTGAGCCCAAATTGGCCACATCTACTAGAGATAATCATAAGGCCTTCTTCACATATGTCCGCAACCGCAAAGGAAGCACCCAGATCTGTTCAGAACTGGTGGTCAAGGACACCACATATAGAAATGCCGTAGATATAACAAACTTGCTAGCTGACAGATTCAGCAAAAACTTTACCTCTCTGTCTCCCCATCAGTAAATCAAGACACCCTCAGTACCTGCACCCTTCCCCTTATATCTAGGGAACAGGTCATCACTGGTCTCTCAAAGGCAAAAAATACAGCCTCCATGGGACGCAATAACATCCCAGGCTGCATCCTACATGAACTCACGCAGGAACTTGCAGCACCATTAGGCACCCTATTCAACCAAAGCCTGAGTATTGGCTTCATCCCAGCTGAGTGGAGGGCAGCCACTGTCATCCCTTTGCACAAAGGTGGAGCATCCACCAATCCGGGAAATTATAGACCCATCAGCCTAACTAGCCTGATCTGCAAGGCCATGGAACGGATTATCATGGACCTCATTAACAAGGGCATTGGCAACCTCCAAACACTTGATCCTACACAGTTTGGCTACGGCAAGGGAAGGTCATGTCTGCTAAATTTGATCGACTTCTTTGAGACAGTCACCAAAGCCATGGATGAGGGGAAGACGGTACACACCGCATACCTTGACCTGGCTAAAGCCTTTGACACTATTCCCCACTCAGGCATAATAGATAAACTCAACTAGGCATCAATCCATATGTTACCAGATGGATAACAAACTGGCTCACTGATAGAACCCACATAGTCAAAATAGGGGAAGCCACCTCAAGCAGCAGACCCGTAACAAGCGGCGTACCCCAGGGTTCAGTCTTGGGACCTCTGTTGTTTGGGATATACTTTTCTGAGGTACAGGCCAAAACCAGTGGGCTATGGCTGATCAGGTTTGCAGATGACTGCAAGCTGGGTGCTCTCATCAGTTCCCCTAGTGATGTGGACTTCCTCCAAGAGGCTCTCACTCAGACAAATGACTTTTGCCAGAAACATGGCCTCAAGCTGAATACTAAAAAATGCTTCATCATCGCCTTTGGAGAGAGTGATGTCCCCACAAATTATCACATTAATAACAATGCCCTAAGCACGCAATCAGTCGTGAGGGATTTGGGCACCCATGTTGACAGCAACCTGACTTTTGACCACCATGTTGCTTCCATTGTATGGAAAGCCTTCTACATGGCCCACCTCATAAGTAAGGATATCTCATCCAGGGACAAGAAGGTCATCACATCCCTGTATTCTTCCCTTATAAGGCCAATTATTGAGTACAATGCCCCTTTCAGCATGTACCTTGCAAAGCACATGCAGCAGCTGGAGAGACCACAGAGATTCCTCACCAGGAGAATCCAGGGTCTCAAACATCTACCATACACAGATAGGCTAAAAGTCCTATCCCTCTAGTCAGTTTATACAGACTCCTCAGAGGTGACCTCTGTTTGGCATACAAAGCAATCACAGACCCCACCTTGATGGGACTGCTACATATCTGCAAGTCAAGCTCCAATCGAGTAATCTACATGCGCGGCCTCAACCTGATCTGTGACATCAACAAGACTTGTTGGCGAGACAGATTTGTGTCCCAGAGACTCCCCCATATATGGAATAGACTCCCTCTCCACATCAAGCAGAGTACCTCTTTACCCCTTTTTAAGCGCAACCTGGATAACTGGATGGGTAACAGAAAATATACCCCTGGGATTCCACCCATGTCCCTGCTGGACCAGACATTGGGTGTTTTTTTGTCTAAACATGGGCTGAACTCTTGGCTAGGCTTATAAGGGCCTCAGGGCCAATAGCCTAGTAACCTCCTATGATCCTAAATCCTGTAGTTTTATATGCCATTCAGGCATATTTTTATTGACCAGAGTCCAGAGGAGAAGCTGTGAACAATAATTAATAAAGAGTTGAAGGAATTTATCTGAGAGGAAAAGAGGGCAAGAGTTAAAGCAATAAGCTGATCTTCCCAATAGAACAAGGTGGTTTAGGAGTATGTCATTTGAAGGGATATTTTAGAGCTATGCAGTTATGGTTCATATGCATAACACAAGCAGAAGGTTATAATTCAAAATGGAAAGGGATGGTGATGAAGCGGGTGGGTGGAGTTCAAGAAATAAAAAAGAGTGGAATTTTAGATGCAGATTCTTAAGGAGAATAATGACAACCATACAAAATATTATAGTCATAAAATAGCAGAAAGTATTCTAAGAACTAAGCCAATATGAGAACAGAGAAAGGAGATTTTTGCCAATCGGGATGACTACAAGTGGGGGTACAGAAAATAAGAAAGAGGGGGCTGGAATTTACTGGAGAAACCTAGCAAAGAAACCAAGATATTGGGAGCAAATAACTCCAGCAGGAAAGGTAATAGAATAGGATGAGGCCAAGAAGACATTTGGATTGCTGACAAGAGACTGCCTTTCCTACCAAGGCTTAATCTCAGAATACAGGCAAAAGCGAAAGGGATAAGAGAATTGTAAATGAAAGACCTGCTCTGGTAGAGTTTTTAGTTGAATCTAGAACAGAAGCAGCTGTTAAAAAGGGATTATTAGTAGGACATATACAATATTTCATGATAACTATAAGAACCAATATGAGGCTGTTAGAAAAGATTGGGAAGACAGAGTGTAAAAGCAATTTACATGAGAACAGTGGGAAGACATATGTATGGCTCCCAAGTATGCAACCAAGTCTAGAAGGTTTAGGATCTTTGCTTGGAAGTGTTTGAGTTGGTATTTTTATACCACATGCAGATTTCAAATAATTTTTCCTCAGGTAGACAGCAAATGCTAGAGATATAATGGAGAAGAAATAGGTAACTGGGAACATATGAGTGGCAGATTTTAAAAATGCCCTCCAGAGTACTCTGTCAGAAATAGTGAGAGATTAAATGTCTGTAAGTAAGGACATTAATCTTTTGAGCTCAGATACAGGATCTGAATTGCCTAGATGTAAAGGCCTTGTTAAGTTTAATTCTGCTGGCTGCCAAAAAAGCAAGTACTAGAAAATGGAAACCAAAGTCTACACCAAATGTATTTGAGATATTGAATATTATAAACAAGATAAAAAAAACTGGAAGAGGGATCTTTAGAATAGGGAAGAAACAAAATGCATAGAAGTAAATGGAAACTGTGAGAACAATACATGCATACTTTTCATGAGGAAGAGTGAAGTCTAAGAGAAGATAGTAATTCAGCAAGTTTTTGTAAAATTGGATTGCTGTTAGTAGCAAAGAAAATATATGTGATATATTGTATTTAAATGGAGAAATATTAAAATTATTTATTTTCTTTTCTGTTAATATATGTTTGCCTATGTCTAAAGTAATGATTTAATAAAAGTATTTATATTAAAAAAAAAAAAAACAATTCCAGACAAAGCCAAAATGGGGGATGACAAAGGTCCCAAAATGGGACAAATTTTAAATATTATTTTCTTTAATTTGTTTATTAACTAGGTAAACCTACTGGACAAATTTTCCTTTTTCATGCATTACCCTAGGAGCATTATCTGAGTGACTTGCTATATATAGAAAAATGGTGCTAGAGGGATGGTGCAGTTACTACTGCAGTGACAAATTCAAACATCTACTATTAGGGTAAATGGAACTTATGCAACTGTACTATGTTCATCATTCTGACTGCTGTAGTAGTCTATAGCTATTTAGGTAGATTATCATAGCTTATCCATCCTGGGAGTAGGTCCTAGCAAAATCTGTCTTGGATCTGGAGAAGGAATCCAGTTTGCAATGTTCTGTAAAAGTATGTACTGAGGACCAGGTAGCAGCCTCTATAATGTTTCTAGAGTCCACTCCCTTTCCATTATGCCATTGAAGAAGATAAGGTTCTAGTAGAATGTGCTTGGATAGTAGAATGTGCCTTGATTCTGCCTGGAATAGATCTGCCATGGTGGGAATAACCAAAATCAATAGCCCAAAGACAACTATCTTGAAATAGCTTTTTCACAGATTGCCCTTTATTTGCCCTATCACAGGAGATAAACAGTCATTCAGTTTTCCTAAACACCTTTGTTCTGTCAAGATAATACCTGAGTTACATTTGCATGTCCAGAGTATAGAGAATCATTTCTCCCTGCTTTTTAGGACCTGGATAACAGGAAGATTAATGGCTTGATTCAATTCAAACTTTGAAACAATGTTTGGCATGAATGAGGGATTTGGTCTTAAAATAACCCTATCTACATGGAAAACTAAATAAGATTTACTCACCATGAGAAGATGCAACTCAGATACTCTTATTGCAGAGGTCAGGGCAGTAAGTAACACAGTCTTCCAATTATGAACCATAAATCAGCCAAATGAGCTGGTTCAAGGGCAGATAAAGTTACAGTTTCCAGGATAAAGTTAAAATACCAAGAAGATGTCATCTTTTTTCTAAGTGGTCTTATATGCAAAAATCACAAACTAAGCTAGGGTTGGAAGATAGAATTGGAGACCTGGATTCAGATCAATCTGTTATCTCCACCACACAGTTCTCTCTTCACAAAACCCAAAACTGAAATCTGAAATGTTAAATATATTGGATCCAAATAGTTTTTAAACACCACTGGATTTTTCTCATGCACAATCTGGCAAGAGGAATCATGAGAATCATAGCTGCCATGAATCCTATAATCCTGATATACTCTGTGTGAAGTCTGAGACTAATTTGAAAAGATCAGGAAGATTTCCATATACAAGTCCACTTTCACCTGGGTTAGGAATGCCTTTTGTAGGGAGGAATCTGGAATGCATCAATATTCTGAGAAGGAACTAAAGATGATTTTTGGTTGTTGATCTTAAAGCCCAGATTGAGAAGGAGATTTATAATCCATAAAAGGCACCCCTGGCACCTTAAAAAGACTCTAAATAGATTAATAAGTTATCTAAATAAGGACATATGTGATTCCCCTGCAGTCTGCAATGAGGTATCACTGGTACTAAACACTTTGTAAACACTCTTGCACCTGTAGATAACCCAACATGTAATACACAGAACTGATAATATGACCCAGAAACAGAAAATCTGAGGAAACCTCTGAACTATGTAGCAATATGGCAATGATGGTAATCATCTTTTAATTCCAGACTTATCTTGAAACCTAGTAGAGGAATGAGAGGTAACAGACTATGTAAGGTCAATGACTTGAACACTGGTACTTTCACAAACAAGTTGAGAAAGATTAGGTAGAGTACTGCTCCCCAAGAAGGATCCTTCTTGGCACCAGAAGCATTCTGGAAAAGAATCCTCCTCCCCTTTGGTTTTGAGGCACTGGTTCTTTGACCCCCAAGCAACACATACGATGAAGACCTTGGGGAAAAAAATCTGTCTTGTTTAAAGGATGGGGGATTCCCCAAAAAGAATGTATGTCTGTTCAGTATCACCTGCAACATTCTGACCAACTCTTAGAACTCATTTGTCATAAACAAGTTGTTGCTAAAGCAGAAGATTGAGAACCAGTTTCTGGGACATATTTGAAGAGGAAGAGCTGTAAGGGAGGGAGGGGAAGAAATAATGCTGTCGTAGTCATTCTGAGATATAGACCTATCCCTTTTTCTGAAAGATCCCTGCTTTTTGCTGAACCCCTCCTGCCATTTTTTTAGATTCCTTTTTACTGAAAGCTTGCTAGAATTGCTTATTTTGCTTAAAAAAACAAAGTTTCTGGAAAATATGGAAAAGGGGGGCTGAAAAATCTTAGTAACTCCCTGGATCAATTTGCCTCTTTCATCAAACTGTTTGAGTACTTGAGTTGCAGTAGAACCAAACAACACCACCATATTCAATGGGGATTTCAAAATCTTAGATTTCACGTCCTCCGAAAACTTCTGATTACATACCCAGGCAAAACATCTCATAACAGTAGCAGAAGCAGTAGCTGTAGCCCTGGACAGAGAGTCATGTCAATCATATACACTTCTTAAAGAATGTTTAGCTACTTGAGAAAGAGTAGCACTAATAGGATTAAGAAAAGACCAACCTTCTGAGGGTAAGGTGGCAGAAAAGTTCCTTAAGCTGTCCACACAAGTTAACAAGTACTTCAGAATATGAACCAGATAGTTTAGGATGCCGAAGGCTAGAGCTGAATAATAGAAGATTAATTTTCCAAACCTATCAAAAGCTTTACCATCATTGACGGAAGTTGAAGAATTAGCATTGACTAGGACCTTATTAGCAGCTGGAGAAGAAATAGAAATAGCTACAGGGTCAGACCCAAGGTGATAAAACAAATACCCATTATACTGAGAACATTCATAAAGTCTATTTTTTTAAGGACTAAAGATTGACTATCACGATTACTGCAGGCAGCATCAAAAACACCCCCCAAGGCTGGCATAATAGGAGGAATAGGTATAGTATATGGACAATCCATTTATAACATATCATAGTATGCATGTAACTCTCACTGAAACTTGTCTTAAACCCTTCACCTCTGACAATGAAATCCTTCCTTCTGGATATAATATCTTCCACTTAGACAGTGCCCACAAAAAAGGAGGAGGTGTTACTATAATTTACTCTGACCAACTAAACCTGTCCCCTTTGTCTGTTTCACGCCCCAACTTTCAACCAGGAGGACTCTTAATTGTAAATTGCAAACTTAATATTCACAAAAAATCATGATTGCTACTATTTATGCCCACCCAGGTAATAACGCCCCCATTCTTGAACATGTTCTCTCCTGGATCTTTCACTATATATCTTATGAAACAATAATCCTGGGTGATGTCAACATTGATTGGAAAACCCTAACCACTGACTCTCCTAAATCTAGTATAAATCTCCATGGTTTCACACAAGTAATCTCTACTCCTACCCACTATAGCAAACCAACCAACTCTAGCTCTATCCTAGACTGGATCCTTGTATCCAATCTAAACCTATACCACAACCCCAAAACACTGCCTGATTCTATAAGTGATCACCTTCCCAGCTGCATTCAAAGATACTCCCATAAACAAATTAGACCACATAAATACAGAGACTGCCGTAGGCTCTCTAAATTCGACATTGATGAGTTCAATAACAGACTCTCGCCCATAAACTGGTCCATCGTTTTATATTTACCTCTTGAGGATGCCATACAAAAATTCAACTATATTTCTCTAGATATTTTCAACTCCTTTGCTCCTCTTAGGAAAATCACGGTAAAATCTCTCTTTGCACCTTGGCTTTCACAGTCCACCTGCACTCTAATGCACAAGTGGGATAATACTTGGAAAAACTGGTTAAAAACTAAATCCCCTGCCCACCTCCAAATCTAAAAAGAACTCTGTAATCTCATTAAAAACAGCTTAATAATGATAAGAAAAATGTATACCTACAGCCTCAAACTAACCCTCACAGTAATCTTAAAAGTTTTTGGAACACCATCAACAAGATTCTTCATCCAGGTAGCCATAGCACTCCCAACCTTTTCCCTAACAACTCTCCTCTAGAAATCTCCACTATCCTTAACTCTCATTTCATCAACTCTATCAACAAACTAACTCAAAATAGTCATGCATCCAATCTCTCTACTCCCCCTCCCCTACCTATAAAACCACCTGCTCACTCAAACATGTCCCCACTGCTTACATAAAATCTCTGCTAAACAAACTTAAGTCATTCAGACAATCTACCACCCCTCTTCCTAAAGCTTGTCACTAGCTCTGTAGCCTACCCAATTTCCATCCTGGTCAACCAATCTATCCAAAAATCAACAGTTCCCTCTATCTGGAAACAATTCTATGCCATACCTATCCATAAAGGAGGACACTCCACTGACCTCTCAAATTACAGGCCCATAGCTATGCTAGCCCCCTCTCTAAAATACTTGGAAAATGTATACACAAATAGCTCCTGGATTATCTTCTTCAGGAAAATCTACTCACCCCTATCCAACATGGCTTCCTCCCCAAACATAGCACGACTACTGCTCTAATTTCTTTCACTAATGCCATCTCTCTAGCAAGAGATAATAATAAACTAGTTTCTTGTCTACTTTTAGACCTATTCAAAGCCATTGACATTGTCTCTCACCCCAAGCTCCTCACTAAATTGTCTGATATTGGTCTCTCAAATCCTTCTGTTAAATAGTTTTCTAGCTACCTCACCAATAGACAGCAGTCCATCAAGTGGCTCTCTTCCTTCTCACCCTTCTTTCCAGTCAATACAGGAGTACCTCAAGGTTTCATCCTCGGATCACTGCTATTTGACATCTTCACAAACTGCCTTTGCACTTCCTGCTCTTACTCTTCTCTCATACAATATGCAGATGATTCCACAATCATCTGCACTTCTGATAATCTCTCTCAGCTCCACACTTTAACTCAAAACTCTTTCAAGTCTGTTGAAAGTTGGTTAACTAACAATCAACTCATACTCAATCCCAAAACAAACTAAACCTCTCTTATTCCTATCAAAATCTTTTTCCCATCATAAATCATCTTTTAGTATCACATCCCTCAACAACACTGCAATTAACATAGAAACACACATCAAGCTCCTGGGCATGATCATTGACAATCAACTTAAATTTGATCTACATGCCCAAAATTGCATTAAAAAACCCACTAAAAACTGAGCTTACTCTATAGAAACAAAATATTCCTCACCAAGGACTCCAGACTCTCCCTTGCCCATGCCTACCTTCTTCCCAGTCTACTTTATGCTTCTCCAATCTTAACCATTTTACAATCCTCACTAAACTCTAAGCTTGAACTCACTTACAACAAAGTCACTAGGTTCACAGCAAACCAACCTTACAACCCCCACCACTGCCTTTCTCTCAAACTCCTTGCCTGGCTAGAATTCCCCCACCAGCTCATACTACCACAACTGCTCTTCACTCACTATATCCTCAACAAACCTACCTCCTGCCCTACCATCTCATCTCCTTCTATACTTCCAATCACACTCTCCAGAGCTCTGACCACTGTCTCCTGGATATCTATAAGCCCAAAAGAAAAACTGGCTAACATCTATTTAGTTATTCTGTTGCCACAGCTTGAAACAAACTTCCTGTGAACAGTAGAACTATATCCAATACTCACAACTTCAAAAAAGCTCTAAAAGAAACTCTAATGAACTCCTGGACAACTTTAAAAAAGCTCTAAAAGAAACTCTAATGAACTCCTGGATCTGCTTCTCTAAAAGCCCTACCTAACCCTCTTACCGTGTAGCTCCCTTATTTCTCTGACTCCTTCTTATCTACTTCCCCATCTACTTTCTACCACCCCCACTACTTTAGCATCGCACTATTCTCTATTCAGATGTCCTCTCTATCCCCTATGTGCTAACCTAGTCTACTCTAATTGACTCTGATCTCTTTACTCCAGAGCTACCTGATTTGTTCTACATTGTACTGTATCCTGAGATGTATATGTAGCTCTAGTAGCCACCATTGACTTCTAGTATCTTATACTGCACTGTCTGCTAATCTATTTGTTATTGTACTTTACTTGATATTTTTGTATCTTCAGTTACCTCTATATTAGAATTTAACTTGTAATTTCAGATTTATGCACTTACTGTTCTGTATGGAGCTTTTCTTCCCAGGACTCTGCTGAAAAGGGGTTCAAGCTCAGTCGGACTAACCCGGTTCACAAATGTCAAAACAAATAAAATAAACAAATAAATAGCACAACCTTAAAGAGGGGGGAGCATCTATTTGTTCTCATAAAAACAGATTATTTAACATGGACACAGTCTCAGAAAAAGAAAACTCCTTTATAGGAGAAACTGAGGAAACATTCTGATTAGAATTAAAATCAATTGCTTGTGAGGAAAATACTGAAGAAAAGCTGCCCCTATCATTATCAGAATCTGCTGATAAAACACCCTCAAGCTTTATGGGCTTAAGATTCACGTTTAGGTTTTTGCTGTTTCTCAGAATTTAAAACCTGCAATAAACCCTTTACTAAGGTAAGTTATCCATTTTTATTAACATACACAGTATCTTCAAATTAAATATGTCTAACCTTTTGTTTTATTTTTTTCTTTCTAGCAATATGTTTAGAAGGAGATAGACTGAAGGATGGTACTTCAACCTGGGAAACAGGTCTCTGACCCCGGCCACTCCAGGAACAACATCTCAGAGAAATTTCCATACCCAAAGAAGATGCCTCTTCCATGCCTGATACAGACACTGGGACAAATGCAGAGGACATGGCTAACCCCTGGACCATGCCGGGGGAAGGGACTACACAAGTGGGACCCTGGAAAACCAGTGAGTGGTCTGAGGACAAGCTGTGGCCAATGTAAAGTCACCAGCAATGGCTGAGACATAAACTGACCCCTCAATACAGACAAGGGTTCTTCTTAATTTGCTTTTCCTTTTAGGTACAGCTGGAGGAGGAGCCATAGGACCAGTAAAGTTATCTATGTTCCTGCCAAGAGATAAGCCTATTTCTTGGTAAGTGCTGCTGGAATGAATCATTCGGAAAGTAAGTTGCCTTTCTAGAATTCTCAAGCAGTACACACACTTACTCTTCCCAACACAGTTCCCCCAAAAATCACAAAAATAAATGCAGAAGCAGTAAACTTTAGTCCCCCACAAGTCAGAAGTCCCTTTTCACAGAAAGTGTCACTGAATTAAATAAAAATGAAGGTAAATTGTCAGGAATGGTACACAAGCATCAAAATACACTCAAAATATACTTACAATCCCTTTTAAGTATATAATTCATTCATTCCTCTCATAAAAATACAAAGGCAGCACCTTTTTCACAAAAGTGACCCAGACCTAGTTAATTAGCCTGAGCTACTAAAAATAACTCATCTGAACAAATATATTTTTTTTGGCAAAAAAAAAATGTTCCCTAAGGGGGACTTATCTGCCAGAAATGGAAGATTGGTGCCATCTGTCAATCTATTGAAGCCCAGAAATGTTCTCTTGATGGTGGCAAGAAACTACTGAAGAAATTGGCACACAGGCTGCTTTCTCTCTCTGGGTCTACAGATACAGCAGACTGGCTCCACGTGTGGAATGGAGATGGAGACTTTTGAAGACTGGTTGGCTGTTATATCCTGGGCAGGATACAACCCAAATAGCTATAGGCTACTGCAGCAGTGATAATGATGAACAATGAACATCTATAGAACTATTAATGACTGCAATTACTGCCAGACTGTAATCCTCAGTGATTTATCAGAAAATTAAGTTACTGAAGGTCTGGCAGCTGGTGCAGAAGATTAAGGCTCCAAGCTCTTAATGAGCAGCTTTTTATAGTCAAACATACAGGGTGTGACTCTTTCTACTTCCATTTGCTGTGAGGCTCTAAGTAAATTATTTAACTAGACAGAGCTCCTGTGTTGTCTCTGCCTGCCATATGACTCTGAGCAAGTTACATAACTTAACAGTATTCTTGGGCTGGGTGTAGGCAAAATTAGAGATTTTCCATTTGTATTTTCTGTAAATCCTTGGTGATATACCAGAATGGAGCACAATGAGGTAACAGAAGTTGGATCTGAATTTGGAGGGTATGGGTAACTCAGTCTGAAGAAAACCCATGTATACACACACACACACACACACACACACACACACACACACACACACACACACACACACACACACACACACACACACACACACACTCAATCATACAACTCTATTCTGCATATGGAGCTCAGTTATGGCACTGAAGTTGAGACATAGTAACTCAGGAATCTCTAGAACACACACACACACACACACACACACACACACACACACACACACACACACACACACACACACACACACACAAACACACATAGATCTTTAGAGGTCTCAAGAACACAGACACAAAACACAGACAGTGTTTCACATTCTGAAGAGAAGAAAATAACAGATAGAGAATGGCTATTCTATAGTAATGAATTCCATCATAGTGTTTCACAAATACTGTGCTACTCCTGGGAGCCTCTTGCTCATTGGCTCTAAATTTGAGCCAATGAGAAAGAGATATAGAGAGATACTAGTAGAGCAGCAGCATTGAGAGACTTCCTGGAAAAGGTGAGCAGTAAGTGGGATTTGGTTAATCCGGCACTGGTATTGTGGAACAATGGTACTTGCGTCAATGGTATTTTTTTGCCCCTTGTTTCAGGGACTGATGCACTTACTAGGGCACACAGTGTAGTGCCACCCCTGATACCTGTTCTTGTATGACGACTATATACAAATAAAAGAGAGCAAATTAAAAAAAAAATCATCAAAAGGAGAACAAAGGAGGCACAGTTATGAAACTTACTATCATTCTGTATTGCATTTTTTTTGTTGTTGTTGTTTTTGTGTTTTTTTTTTTTACCTCTGTGTTGCATTTTTAGTAAAGGTTTAATGCTAAATGGCAGGACTTATGTCTGTCTGCCTCACACTAGATAGTAGAATAACGTATCAGTAATTCCACCAGTAGGAAACAATACCCTATTAGTCTGCTAATAATCAGGCAATAGTAAACTTGAAGATACTGTAACAGGTGGTATAACTATGGTATACAGAGTGAGAGATGTTGACAGTGTAATACTAACTGAATGGGAAGGTGTAATGTAGTTCAATTTGATATCGGTCCTGCATGACACTACAGATGCTACAAGTATTTATCACTAATGTGCCCTTAGAGATGGAGTAATAGTTAATAACTTTTTGTACTCAAAATAACATATGTAAGAAGAGAGAAAATACTATACCTGCTGTAACATCTTGCTCTAGTGAGTATGTTAGACAACTTTACCTTCTTTTTTCTGAAATGTCCCATGCAACAGGAATTATCACTAAGACAGGATCACAAACAGTGATGCATAACTGAATTAAAAAGGAGTGGTCAGTAGGAAAAAATAGCAGGGTGTCAAAAGTGTATACATTGCATGTAAAAGATCAGTAAATGAAGTGTGTAGACCATACAGTAGTGTTCTCCTGAATGCTGTTTTGTTTTTTTGATACATCAGGTTTGAAATATTTAATGGAAGTATGCACTGATGACCACATTGTGAAAGTACATACATTATCAATTATGGAATCCTTGAAGATCAATGAAGTAGCCAAAGCTTTGAAAGAATGCATACTTTCAATTTAGATAGAACCTATCCTAACACCGATAGGGCTTTAAAGATACTACCATACAATGGGACAGATATCGTTTCCACTTAATCTATTAATGTCCTAAGTCTCACCATAGATAAAGGACTAAAGTGCGACCTCTTAACTACTGATAATTTTACAAAGAAGTTCCTTAATCATGACTGTTTTGATTCTTTTGCTGTTTGTACAAAACAGCCCGTATCTTCAGAGTGGATCAACATTTTTTCAAGATATTTTCAGGGAATAACATCGCTATAATTATGAGGCATTAAACTAAGGCCTCATCTGTCTGAGTTGGTGGCATCTCATGTTGATGTAAAAGATCCCATGGCACTTATCTAAAAGAGTAGGGGTTCTTTATTAACCCAACCAACAATAGAACAAAGAAAAACCTTCCCTTCTTCATTAAATAACTCAATACATACAAACTCTTTCCTTTACAAATAACACATTAAAAGTTAAAGATTAACTTCCTCCTTCCTGTCTTGTACAAAAATATCTGCCTTTTTAATAAACCTACTCATTATTTTTTTGATATATCTATTTTTGTTTATCTAAACACTTCCCACTGTTATTCTCCATCAGTAACCACAATTTCTCTCTCTTTTTACCATATTCCTTCTTCTTTTTATCCAATAATTCTTTTTCCACTCTTTCATATTCCATTTTAGCTTTTCTTTTATATGTCACCCACAAATTAGCCCAGTTCTGACACATAAGTTTAATAGTACAATGATCTTTCATACTCTTTCACTACTTCTTTACTTTCTTCGTTAACTTCTCTGTAATTTAGTTTTCTTAAATTTCTTTCGCATTTAACATGTATTGTTTTCCTTTAACAAACCTAGCCCACACAGTTCTGTGATCTAAAAAAAACACTACAACTCCACTTCTTTTTCCATTAGGCCATCGGAAAACAAAATATAATCTATCTCAATTTTTAATTCTTCACTTTTATACGTAAATTCTCTTTTTTGCCTAAATTTAAACCTTCAAACATAATATCTTTGATGTTTTAAACATCTTTACGCATTTTCCCCACTTCTTTTCTTACATTACAACTGAAATCATCCATCAAATAATATATGCATTAACTATAATGTAAGGTTTTAATATATCAATCAATTCTTCTCTTTCTTTGCAGAATGTACATGCGTATATCACAATTTTTCTTAATAACCCCCAGTTATCTGAAATTCATTTATCAAAGATTGCCCTGTTTTAACTATTATGTGATTTAAAATAATTATATTTTTATTCTTAAACATTACCACAATCCCCAAGCATCACTCTATACCTAAATTCCATTTTATGTTCTACCCCACAGTGTTTCTAACTAAACTGTTTTCCTATTAACAAATCTTGTATCAATTAATGTAATAATATTTATGACTTTTACAATATTGGTACTCCATTAATTTTCGCACATAATCCATAACACTATTCACATTTATGGTAAGTACTTTACAGTCACCCATTTCTTTTTTCTTTCCTTTTGCATGCAGTCCTTTAAATTTCATTTTTCTATCCTTTATTCTTTGGCTAATAGATTTTTTTCACTTTTTAATATCTTCTAACTTGGCGTTTTTATCTAACTTTACCTCTACATTTTTATTTTTTTATTTTTTAATATCACTTCATCTTCTGATTCTTCTAATACACTGTTCTCATGACTAATTTTTTCTTCATTTACTTATATATTTAATTTTTTTCTTTCTCACAATCTGTCCATAAATGCCCAACCTATTTGCATTTATAGCATTTTAAAGGACCTCTGTTTGCATCATGTCCATTTCCCTCCCAATACACACACACAAATTATTTTCCACATTTAAATATCAAATGTCTTTCTTTTGCACACACACACACACACACACACACACACACACACACACACACACACACACACACACACAAAAACGTGTTTGGCGTCTGAATGGAGAGATAACTCGGCAAACAAAGGAGAGTAGTATTGCTGAAATTAAATTCATCCTCAAGTCTTGGTGAGTACCTTCACAAGGTGGACCCTGTTGTTTTCACAAAATCTCACCAATACATCACTGACATATAGACTGTATTTATATAGCATATATCATGGATAGAAGTAGGTCAAAAATTAAAAAGATAGCTGGGTGCACAAGACCCTGGATAAAAAACTGCCCAATCCTGGTAGGTGCACTGGTGCCAGGACTGGAAAAAAATGACAGTGTAGAATCCTCAAAATACAGAAACATTCCTACAACAGGGCCAGGCCTGGGGGGAAGATGCCCCCCCCCCGTTTTGGAAGGAAGTAGCAGTCCACAAAAATCACAAAAACCGATAAGCCAAAGAAGAGCCATAAAGAAGATAGAGTGGACTATTGAGGATAAGAAAGAAATTATGTATTGTTACTATTGAGCAAAAAGCCCAGAATTTCCAGACACAAGATATCCAAAAAGATTAAGAGAGAAATTAGAGGAAAGAAAAATACTTCCACAAGAAAAACTGTCAGAAGCATTAAAAAAAATGTATGTTCATTAATACAATAGATTTGTGAAAAACAGTATAAAGACCAAGAAACTTTCATCTGTTTGAAAAAAGAAGCATCTGAGGAAGTACAAAAATAGTATAAAAAAGAAAAATGGACATGAAAAGGAAAGAGAGATTTGATATGGTGCAATATTTATGCAAAGGTAAAAGCCAAATTAATCAATATAAAGAAGGCAGCCCTAAAGATATTCGAAGAGAAATACAGGCAAAGGCATCCAGATATAGAAAATTTCACAATAAAAAATATTACAAACAGGGAATGTAGAAAAGAAGATTAGTAAAGCAGAAGTTAAAAAAATAGAAGTTGAAGTTATGGAGTGCATATGAAGTGAAGGATTTGGCATAGAAGGTCTAACACAGGTTACATTACAGCATGATGGAACAAGTCCCCAAAGGAAGGAGAAATTGGAAGATCAAGAGACATCTGAAGAAGAAATATGGACATGGAAAAGAAAGAGAGATTTAATATGGTGTAATATCTATGCAAGGGAGAAAGCAAAACTAATCAATACAAAAAGGGCAGCACCAAAGATATTGGAAGAGAAATACAGGCAAAGCAATCCGGATATGGAAAACTTTACAATACAAAAATAAGAAGACAAAGAGGAAAAGTGGAAAAGGAGATTAGTAATGGAGAAATTAAAGAAATAGAAACTGAGATTATGGAGTACCTGCGAAGTGAAGGATTCAGTGTAGAAAATCTAATTCAGAAATCACCACAACAGGATAGAGTAATGGACATCTAAATTAAGGGGAACAAGTGGAATGGGAAGCAATTAGTCAGGTGCCATATAAAGATATTTTGGAGCCTTCCATAGGAAGCCATTATAAACATTCACTTGAAGATGGACAGTAAGGGAAGGAACAGGAAACTGTGGAAACAGGAGTGATAGGCCAGTGAGTTCCCATATGACAGAGCAATGGATGGCACAGGATGAAATTGAAGAGAATGCGCCACAGGAAGATGCTATAGAACTTTCTATAGAATACCAGCATGAAATGGAAAACAAGAAATGTGCCCTCAGTTTAGAAGAAAATGAGCTAAGAGAAGAGTTGCTTGATTTAATAGAGCTAGATAGATATATTAAGATAAATCAAAGAAATAAACTGCAGAAGGTCAATAAAACCCAAAAAGTCAGACATTTGATAAAACAAATGAACACAGTAATTAGGACTGTCCATAGAGATCCATGCAATATAACTAAAGTAAACAGGATGTATTACTGTGTAGCTAAATTAATAACTGATAAAGTTCTACCACAAGAACTCAAGGTAGTGAGGGAAAGGAAGGGTAGAAATTGAATACCAAAATGGAAGTTTCAAATAGAAAAAAATATAAAACAATTAAGATAAGAAGTATCACTGTTAGAACAGTACAGAAGACTGAACAGCTCAACAAAAATACTTAGATAGTTGTGATAAAAGCAATGCGCAGTATTAGAACAGATCAGGATCTATCATGCACTATCGCAAATATCAAACTAAAAATCTCAGCACAGGCAGAAAATCTAAAAGATACTCAGATAAATATAACGGAAAAATACAAAAAAATGCAAAAATAAACAATTTATTGATGACCCAAAAAAGTTTTATAGAGAATTGAGAAACAATGCAAACGGAACTGAAAGACCACCAAAAAAAGTATTTATGAAATGCATTTATGAAGATTCTGTGGAACATAACAAAGATGCCAAATGAATAGAAGACATAAAAGAAAAAATAAGAAGTTTAAAGGTACAGGATATGAAATAGGATGAAGTAACAGCCAGAGAGATTGAAACAAAGTTAGGAAAAGCCTCTGATTGGAAAACCCCAGGCCCAGATGCAGTACCTAACTTCTGGTTAAAGGTATTAACATCTTTGAATGAAGATTTAGCCATGAGTAAGAACTATTTATATGCACACCCCAAAGAGATACCAACCTGGCTAACAACAGGAAAAACAATGCTCCTCCTTAAGAGTGAACCTGCAAGCTACCCTAAAAATTATAGACCAATAACTTGCCTTATGACATATAAACTATACACTGGAACTGATTCCAACAAGGTTTATAGTAATTTAGAAGAAAACTCAATTATGGCAATAGAACAAAAGGACAATAAAAGAAAGTCATATGGAACAAAGAATCATTTGTTGTTAAATAACGTCATAATGGAGAGCTGTAAAAATCTAAGTATGGCATGGGCTGACTACAAAAAAGCATTTGATAGTATCCCACATTCATGGATAAAGAGTGCTTAAAAATGTATAAGATACACCCTACACTGATCGACTACATTACAGTGACCATGAAACAGTGGCAGACCACTTTGCAATTAAGCCATGATAAAGGAAAACTTATTATCCCAGGGATAAAAATTAAAAGAGGGATATTCCAGGGTGACTCTTTGTCACTGCTGCTATTCTGCCTTGCCCTTATCCCATTAAGCTGCCAACTTAACAGCTTAGACCATGGTTATTATTTGACTCTTAGAAACCAACAAAGTGTAAAGACTTCTCATCTTCTCTTTCTTGATGATTTAAAACTGTACAGCTCATCATGAGATTTAAAAGAATATTTTGAAGGGACCCCATGAAACAGATTAAGAGTGGTGAATGTAAAAAGGGAACTAGGAAATGTGGGAGATGTGCTCAATGTGTATATAGTCTAAAGGATGACACTCTAAGGTTAGACAATGGTGTACATTCAAAAATATACTTTTTTAAAGGAAATTGTCACTCTAAACAAATAATGTACTTGGCAAAATGTATGGGATGTTCAGGTTACTACATGGAGAAGACTGAGAGGTGTTTTTGTAGAAGAAACTACGGACACATATATGACATTAAAAAGGGAAACGAAACAAGTACCCTGTATAAGCATATAAAAAATTGCCCCCAGTCAGCTATGTTTAAGTTTGCGATACTATACATCATTAAGATCAACCCTAGGGGGGAGATATGAAGACACTTTTAGATGTCAAAGAAATGAAATGGCAGTTGAAATTACAAGCCTCTTACCCTCCTGGGTTAAACGAGCATATTAGTATTCAGCCTTGGCTGAATTTTAAGGCTAATGAGTTAATCTTACTTTCATATAATGAGTATTAAAAATGTGAACCCTTAATAAAGATTGTACATTATACTTCACATTCGTTGTAGAGTATGAAAATCTGAAATGTTTCTTTAAATAACAATAATTGATTTTTAATGAATGTTAATTAAAGAACTAATGTGATAGGCTGTTTGTGTATATAAAAGATCAGATGAGTGGTTGTGGAAATTATATTCTGAGGAAGTCCTACATGACAGGACGAAAGCACTTAATATGATGATTTTATTTTTTTATTTTAAAAAATAGCAAGTGTTTTAGACCAATTTGCTGTCTTGGAGTGTTCGAGCAACTATAATCAACATTTGGATTGTGTATTAGCTGTTGTTTCAAGTTTTTTAATTACCAGATGAGGAAATGAAAGCACAACTGCAAGTTGTCAAAATTCAGATGATATAAGAATGTCATTTAGTCTTGATAAATGTGCAAAAGCAACCTTTAAAGCAGGAAAACTGCAGAACCAAGAAAACATCAGTTTGGGACAAGAATGTGATAGAAAAGAACTTGAGCAAGAGGGAGTGTATAAATATCTGGGAACTGATGAAGGATCAACAATAAGGCATGAACAAATGCGAATGAAACTTAGTAAAAAATACTTTAGAAGACTTAAATTGATCCCAAAAACAGCATTGATATCTAGGAACAAAATTCAAGCTATAAACCAATTTGTTCTTCCTGTCCTAACTTACAGTTTTGGAGTGACTGGACACAAAACGTGTTGGATAGATTAAACAGGAAAACAAGAAAGATGCTTCATGCTCACCCAATTATTTATAAAAATCATTGCATACCAAGATTATATATTCCCTGTTCTGAAGGAGGGATGGGCCTCCTTGAAATTGATTACATGTGTAGATCTGCAATTGTGGGACTGCACACATTATCTGCTGACCTCACAAGAACCGAACATAGTAAAAGTTTTGAACCATGAGGAGAATGAATCTAACATGACTTCACTGCTTAGTCTAGCAGAAGCATATCGGCGTCGAGCAGGAATGGAAATCAAACCAGAAGTAGATAAAAATCAGGCAGCAACTGAATGTGCTAAAAAGCAAAGGAAAGAATATAAGGTGAATTGCCAGATGAGAAAGCAAGAAATGTGGAAAATGTATAAATATAGCTGCAAGTATAGAAAACTTCTGGAAGAACCTCATTTTAATCAGGATCGAACACAGGAATGGTTAAGAAAAGGCAAATTCAAACTAAGAGATGAAAGGTTAATATTGGCGGCCCAAGATAGTGGGCTACATACACATTGGTTGGTTTACAAAGTCCATTGAACATGTGGGAGAAACAGACAAATGTAGGTTTTAAAAAACAGAATTGGAAACAGTTGCACACCTACTTGCTGGTTGTGACATACTAATGGCAGAGGGACTGTACACTGAAAAGCATAATAATTTGGCAAGACTGTTGCACTGGTGATTGTGCAAACATTATAGTACTGAAGTTGCTGGAAAACACCAGAAACATGAGCCACAAAGCATCATAGAAAATGATGAAGTCTACATCATATGGGATCACCCATTACCAACCTTTCAAAAGATAGATGCTAGAAAACCAGATATAGTGGTCCATGAAAAGAAGAAAAAAAGTAGCATTGGTCATTGAAATCACCACACCCAGTGACTACAGTGTCTTGCATACAGAGAGACACAAAGTGATAAAATATCAGGATTTGCAGGCAGAAATGAGAGCAATGTGGAAGAAAGATACCCAGACAGTTCCAATAGTAGTAGGAGCAACGAGTCTTATAAAAAACAATCTGCAATCATATTTAGATATGCTATCAATACATGTAACCCCGTACAAACTGCAGAATGAGTCATTACTGGGCACATTGCGGGTGCTGTGAAGAGCACGTCTACCTGACATCAAAGTCTGAAACAATGCTAATTTCATGAACTTGAATCGTACTTTGACTTAGGAATGGGTCCATTCCTGTCATGGTATTAGAAACCAAAAAGACTCAGAGAAATTAAAAAAATTAAATGTCTTGGGCTGCCCCTAATATTTCACAACACCTCTGTTCCCTTCAACACTTATAATACTAGGAATGTGATTTTTTTTTTCCATTTACAACTTTAGGTGTCATAGTGCTTTCACATTCCCCCCAAGTCCATAAACCTCTGTTGTCATATACTTTCACAATGTCCATAACATTACTACTCATTTCTTCTAAGTGTTTTTCAATATCATTTTATCAATGTTCATGCAAAATTGCAAATCTAATTTCTGTTTAGTCTCTCAGTTAAATGCTTTAATAACATATACATTCCAAGGGCTATTCTTCTTCTTTTCATATTCACACAAAAACTTTTCCTTTCCCTGTCTAGTCTTGAAAATAAGAATGAAAGCTCTTACCTCATGAGATTCAGTGTTTCCTTTTTCCCTTGTATATCTTCTTCTTCTTGTCATGCTATCTTTACCGTTTTCTTCTTTCGTTTTAGTTCTTTTTGCCACAGTCTCTACATAAGACATTCCTTGTTTATGTCTCTCTGCATTGTTTTTCTTCTCTAATATCAGTTCTGCCTCTTCCTTTTGAATTTTCTCCATTATTTCTCCCCATGAAGTTTCTCTTCTATTCTCTGACTCTTTGTGAAATCCTGCCCTTAGGTGAATTATCCTGCAACCCACCCAACTAGAAGGTTGTAATAACACAGACTTCTTTGCTTACTTTCTCCAGCTCCATCTCGACAGAAAGTTCTTGTTGAAAAAAAATTCTGAATCAACCAAAATGACACTACTTGGTGGAATATCAGCACACCACACTTCCTCTCCCTTCTCCAGCATGACTCTGCTTACACACCATCCTCCCAGCCACGACTATGCTAAGTACAGGATGTACACATGTATTCACTAGCTATACAAGTTATGAAAAGGGACATTCCCCTGTGTTTGGCCAAATTTCCTCTAGTCTGTATGACTACCATCTTCGGTCTCCCCTGAAAAAATGTTATTGGCCTAGTAGAATTAACCCAATCAACAAAGTTCAAATAAATAAAATAAATACAAAATAGCCTTAGATTGTGTCCCTGTTCTCTAAGAGAAAGGAACAGCTGCATCTTGAACTGCAAAGAAAAAATAGATTTTTAATATCATGTTTGTACTTCAACACAAAAAAGAATAAATACATATCAGTTTTATATGTGTATTTGATATACTTTGTTTATTTTATTATGAAGACAACTGAAAACTGCAGCTTTGTTTTCAACTGATGGATTAATAAATGTTGCAGCTTGTCAGTTTCCAAAGGCCATTGACCTGAATTTCGCACTAACTTGAAAAGGCAGTGTCTCTCCAGTGTTTCAACATATTCGTAAAACATTTTCAGAAAAAAAAACTGAATAGTCCCACATTTATTGTGCTTTGCACAACTTCTTAGCTTTGGGAAAGCATACAAAAGAATATGAGCATGCTTGTTAGAAGATTAGTAAAATGTATATATTTTACTAAAACATATAAAATAACAAAAATACCAGTTTTCTGAGAAATAAGTATTATTTTTATTCTGTTTTCAAAATAACATATTACTGATATGATTCAGATATATTCTGAATTTGCTGGCCTGAAAAAATATATAATGCACATGTTTCTTACAAACAGAATGGCAAAAATAGGGCACCAAAATAGCTACATAAGACTACTAGTGACACCTGGGAATAAAGAACGAAATCTCTATTGCCATATGATAGATTACTACAAACTTCTTAGAACTAGAAGTCAAAAACATCAACTACAAAATGGAGTTAGCTGGTGCTTTCAGGTATAATGACACATACATAACTTTATCTCTTTATGCTCATGTAATATACTTTACTACCTGTGAATTTAAACTGGAGGTTGTCATAAATCTGATGACAAACAATTTCCATATTCTAGAAATAAGTAGGATTTTTACAT
Source organism: Protopterus annectens (assembly GCF_019279795.1). Taxonomy (NCBI): domain Eukaryota; kingdom Metazoa; phylum Chordata; order Ceratodontiformes; family Protopteridae; genus Protopterus; species Protopterus annectens. The sequence continues at coordinate 1,225,629,753 of NC_056743.1, forward strand.
ATGATATAATTACAACTTTGAAAAGAAGTACATTAGTACATTATTGTTCTCATTATTCTGAGAAGAAGTCCAACACAACACACATAACAGAAATGGAGTATCATGCATAACATCAGACTACAGAAGCAAACACCTCTGTGACAATGGATATGCTGCATATATATAAAAGGCCAAATCTCAAGTCACCTTTCAGATTACATTATAAAACTTTCTAGTAGTAACTACAGCATATTCTGTTATGAGAAGCAGTTAAGATTATTTTACCTGTATGGTTTTCGTGTATTGCTTCACTGAATTTAACTACACACTTTAGTTGCTCTAATATATAGCATATTATCTGTGAAATGCAACAAATGAAAAATATATTATTTTTGGTAAAATAAATTGGGATTTTATTTTTAATGTAATTCCAACTTAGTACAAAAGTATTCAGGGCATTAACTGCATTTGACGCACAGAGTAGAAGTTCAAAACAACATTCATAATGGAAAGGAGTACAATGCAAAATATCAGACTGTGGCAATGAACACATCTGAAACAATAGATATATTAGTTAAATACAAAAGGCCATATAACAGACTACACTGAATTTGTCCACACCACTTTAGTCACTCCAGGTTATGGCATGCTATATGTGGAATGTGCCAAATACAAAAATAAAAAAAAAATCTGGTAAAATATAGAAGATTTTCTTCAAATTTAATGACAGCTCAGTAAAGAAGTATTCTAAGCATTTAATTTACACAGCATACTGAGCAGAAGTTCAACTCAACATACATAATAGAAACACAGTATAACACAAAATATAAGCCCATGGGAGTGAACACTTCTAAAGCAATGGGCAGGTTGCCTATATATCTAAAAGGCAATATGTCAGTCTCTCTTTCAGACTGCATTTATAAAATTTTCAGGCAGCAGACTCATGAAATTCAGATATAAACATCACCTAAGATTACTTACCATATTCTTTTAGGTTTCAGTACAATAATATGATAACCAACAGTAATCAGGTGAGGAAAGAAACAGCTGATTCCAATAGCAAGTGGCAAAAGATGTTCACCAACTATATTCACCAATAATTTCCACTTTAAAGAACAACACTCAAAGGCAGCAATAGCGTAATAAACTTTACTCGATTAACCGCTTTCGTCGAAAGACTTCTTCAGAATACATCATAAGATCCACAACACTGTTTAAATAATGTCAATACTAATTTACATTCAATCATTCAATTAAAACTTGTTGATTATTAAAGAAATACTACTTTAAAAATATCATTTCGACATTTTTATCAATGGATAGCTTACTATTTTTTAAAAAACATTTAATGTTGATGGAATCGTTCAAACCTGGATGCCTATCTGATTTTAGCCTTATTTGCCACAGGGTCTCCCTTTGTTCAACATAATATCCATCAACATTAAATGTTTTTTAAAAAATAGTAAGCTATCCATTGATAAAAATGTCGATATGATATTTTTTAAGTAGTATTTCTTTAATAATCAACACGTTTTAATTGTATGATTGAATGTAAATTAGTATTGACATTATTTAAACAGTGTTGTGGATTTTATGATGTATTCTGAAGAAGTCTTTCGACGAAAGCGGTTAATCGAGTAAAGTTTATTACGCTATTGCTGCCTTTGAGTGTTGTTCTTTAAAGTGGAAATTATTGGTGAATATAGTTGGTGAACATCTTTTGCCACTTGCTATTGGAATCAGCTGTTTCTTTCCTCACCCGATTACTGTTGGTTCTCATTTTTTGTGAATTTTATTTGGTTTTTCGTTTCGAGTTACTATGGCTGAGGAAAGTGATGAACAGCTATTGAACCTTACCATTCATCCGACGCCAGGGTCGGATTCGTCTAATACTCAAGATTTACTTACTGCTACCTTAATCAATATTCAGAACTCTTTGAACTTTTTGGTAGCGAATGCTTCAAAGTCTAACTTGCAACCAGCGGCGAATGCCTCGAGCCCGATTGGTTCCTTTCATGAACTAGATACAGTCATTGAAACCAGGGAAAACAACGGTTGCTCTGGAAATCAAATGAAACAGCGTAGTGGTCACAACGCGCGCTGCCATGAACAAAAACAACAAGACGAACTTGGCTTAAAACCCATATTGGAATCCTTCAATAACCCTTTCGGTGGACACACCGGGTATGTACAATCTTACAATAATGAAGAAATTAGTAAGAAAATTGAACTTTTGAGTAAATTGTTAAAAAGATATCGCTCTATATTCATAGAGAATTGTTACTTCGAGCGATGCATTGAGTTAGGGATAATGCCGAAAGGGCTGAGGTTCTTCAAATGCCCCAACGGCGTTTTCATTGGAGACCCGATGTATGAGATTTTGGTAAATTTTTTCAATGAAGCAGGGTTATCTTTTCTGAGACTGTTAATAGACAATAACTTAGAAAAAATTTGCCTTTTAAAAGACGATATTTGTCAATTAGAGGCTCAAATCAAATCTATGTGTGTAGATAAGAACAAACAAGCTGAACTTTTTGATAAAATGGTTAATGAAGTAGAAAAGCATGCGGAAGAAGTTACAACCAGGAAACACTCCAAACTTTTACGGGACATTACGATTTATGAATCTAAATCTGCTTACAACCATTTTGTCCCAGGGTATAGAGAAAATAACTTTAAAAAGCATATGCTTCAAAAAGTTAACGCACGCAATTATAGCTCAGCAGTGACATCCAAAACAAAAAGTGCCGGTCATGACACCACGAGTGGGATTAGACAACCTACTGCACTAGTTAAAGCTACAACCAGTGCAGATACGAGAAAGAACTTTGAAACTGATAATAATGTTAACCACATAGATGATCACGAACTAGTTGAAAGAATCTTAGAAAAAGAAATCAATGATGACAACAATGTTGGGGCACAGACTGGTTGTGTCAATAAAGTTTCTACAACTGCAACATCAACAACATCTACTTTTTTTGCCAAAAAAACGCCTTCAGTGAAAAAAACTATATTAACCAGGAGTCGCACGTTTCTGGGCTCAAGTTCCTCAGCAGACGAAACTTAACATCACAGATAAAAGACTTTGAAATCATAAACTTAACTGATGTTGTCTTTAACAACCATGAAATAAATGTTTTAAAACTTGGCTTCAACTTCGTCCCCACAAACAAAGCAGATTATGGTAAAACCGTGGTAGATATTAAAAAATATGTCAGAAAGCTAAATTTACATTACTTAATGCATGACATTCCCATGGCTGAAAAAGCTTTAATTAAGCCTTCTACCTACAATCCACAGTTGATTCATACCATAAAAGTTTTTGAAGACATATGTATACAGGAATTAGAAGAAGTATTAGCAAAGAATACTAAAATTAGTCACAACCTGACATCCAAAGATAGAAAGGCATTTAATGAATTACGTAAGAAAAACAATACTATAAGGTTCATGAGAAGTGATAAAGGTGGGAATTTGGTCATTATGACACAGGACTCCTACAAAGGGAAAATGTTGGAAATATTAAAAAACACTGATGAATATGAAGTAGTTTCACTTTATGAAATAAATAAGAAATATAAAACCATACATTCCTTCTTGTACGATGCCCTTATGTCAAGTGAGATAGATTTAGAAGTCTATGAATTTTGTGTAATCGATAAACCTAGAATAGGAATTTTCTTCGGAATACCGAAGATACACAAAAATTTAATGGACCCACCATTTAGACCAATTGTGTCCTCACCACATTCAGCTACAGAGGGAATATCATTAGTTATAGATGCAACCTTAGGGCCATTGGTTTCTCAACAAGAATCATTCATCAAGGATTCTTGGCATTTTTTGGAAAAATTAAAGGACTTTAGTGACAAAAATATTTTCAATCCAAACCACCACATCATTTTCACCTTAGATGTGGTTTCTTTGTATACATGTATCCCACATGAAGAAGGGGTTGAAGCCATACGACAATTGTTAAGTAAAAAAACGAAATATAAAGCGGGTCAGATTTCCACCATCTGTAGGTTTTTGGATATTTTGTTACACCATAATTATTTTTTATTTGGAGACACCTATTACAGACAAAAAAGAGGGGTAGCCATGGGGTCTCCGGCAGCACCCTCATACGCCAATTTGGTAATGTCGTGGTGGGAAGATGAATTTCTTAAACCAATAAAAAATTATTTTAATATTTTATTTTATTACAGGTTCGTAGATGATTTAGTTTTTATTATTGAAGGAAATAGTGATACAGTCACTTATTTTCTTTCCATTATCAACAATTCAGTTGATTTTTTGAAATTTACAGAGGGAGAAACAGGATTGAAAATCAATTACCTGGATGTTTCCTTTTGGTGGGACCCGCTTGAATTCAGGTTCCACAGTGGTATTTTTAGGAAAAGAACTTTCACCAATAGTTATCTTCATTTCCAAAGTGGACATCCCACCCATATAATAAAAAACATACCAAAGGGACAATTTATAAGAGCTTGTCGAATGACAACAAAGGAAACAGATTTACAGGAAGAAATAGATTTTATTAAAAACATGTTCATAAACAGGGGATATAACACATCGCTTTTAGAAGACATAAAAAAAGAAGTGTTAAATAAGCGGAATATTTATTATCCAGCTATATTAAATAAAAAGGACACCATTTTAGTCTCAGTTCCAACAAGTACCCCTGTAAATAGTAAAGTGGTCTGTTCCTTAGACATGACCATTGACAGTACTAAGATAAAACAAGTACTTAGAAAAAATTGGAGAATTATACAGGGGAACCTTGAGATAAGCAAAATAGTAGGGGAACAACCCAATTTTGTTTTAAGAAACACTTTTAACATTAAAAAAGCTTTAGAAAACAACAACAAAGCCTTAGAATCTAATAAAATTAACAAGAAAGGCATGTTCCCCTGTTTTCAATGTAACATGTGTAGATTTATTTTGCAAGGACCGTGTTTAGTAATAGGAACAATGGATAGAACCTTTGAAGTACCCCAGTACGTCAATTGTAACACCAAGGGTGTCATATACATTAGTTTTTGTAGTAGTTGTACCGCATTCTATATAGGTATGACAACTAGATGTTTAAAGACAAGAATCCGTGAACACCTCTATAGCATAAAATGTAAGGATGAAACAAATGCCTTATTTAAACATTCCCTGGTTTGCCATAATTTCAAGAAATTTATGTTTTCAGTTATAGAAGTTTGTAAATCGGATTTGAGGGGGGGGTGATTTCAAAAATTATGTTGAACAAAGGGAGACCCTGTGGCAAATAAGGCTAAAATCAGATAGGCATCCAGGTTTGAACGATTCCATCAACATTAAATGTTTTTTAAAAAATAGTAAGCTATCCATTGATAAAAATGTCGAAATTATATTTTTTAAGTAGTATTTCTTTAATAATCAACAAGTTTTAATTGAATGATTGAATGTAAATTAGTATTGACATTATTTAAACAGTGTTGTGGATTTTATGATGTATTCTGAAGAAGTCTTTCGACGAAAGCGGTTAATCGAGTAAAGTTTATTACGCTATTGCTGCCTTTGAGTGTTGTTCTTTAAAGTGGAAATTATTGGTGAATATAGTTGGTGAACATCTTTTGCCACTTGCTATTGGAATCAGCTGTTTCTTTCCTCACCTGATTACTGTTGGTTCTCATTTTTTTGTGATTTTTATACAATAATATGATAACTCTAAACAAAAATAACATGATAAATCTGAATATAGTACAGTAATAATGTATATCTTTGCCATGTCATCTATGTCAGATTGCAAACAAAAAAATCACACAGTATGTCTGGTAAAATACGCTATTTTTTTTTTTACTTTTGATGCAATTACAACTCTACAAAGAAGCATTTGATGCTATTATTGTACTTGGTAAACTGAGTAGATGTTAACCAGGACACCCCTAATTGAAGCAGGGTATAATTGAAAGTATCATACTATGACACCTAAAACCTCTGATCTAACTGAAATGCTGCCTATATATAAAAGGTCATATATCAGTTTTCTTTTTCAGATTTTATTTTCTCAATTTAACTACTAAATTTTTAAAGACTGATTTTAATGTCTGTATTTGGAGCTTTTCTCCCCGGGCCTCTGCTGAAAATGGACTTATATCCAGCTGGACCAGCCCGGAAAACAAATGTAAAATAAAATAAATAAAATATTATGAAACTTTCAGGCAATAACTGCAGGATATTCAGCTAAAATGCTATTTTACCCTTAGGGGTTCCAGTGTAGCACTATGCTGAATTTGACCACACCACTTTACTTGCTCCAGGCTATAACATGTTATACACAGTATGTGGAAAATTAAAAAAAGGTTCTGTTAAAACATGCAGGATGTTTAATTCCAATGTAATAACAACTCAGTAAAGAAATATTCTAGATCATTATTTGTACTCATCACACTGAACAGAAGTTAAATATAAGCAAACAATGGAAACAGAGTATAATAAAAAAGTCAAACTGTGGCAGTAAAGAATGCAAGGATATAATTGATACAGTGTTCAAGATAAGCTGGCATTATTTGCAGATGATATTATTTTGTACCTGATGGAGCCAGAAAAAGACATCTCAGTGTTGAGGAATATTCTGAGACAACTCCGAGTTTTTTTTTTTGTTTTTTTTTTGGATATAACTTTAATGAAGATAAAACAAAGGCTATAGCTTTAAATTATGTACCCATACATGGATTGGTCCAGCAAAACTCATATTTATGGAGACATAATAAAATTAAGTATTTTATGAGTATGGACTAAAAAAGATTTGGTTATGACAGCTAAGGATATATGGGAAAAGATTAAACAAAAGATAATACAAAAACTGAGAAACTGGAAGCTCTTGTCTATAGATATGGATAGTAAGATACAAGGAGTAAAAATGTTTTTAGTTCCTTTAGTTTTATACACAGGTCAGGTATATTTTGTCAAGCAGAGGAGAAGCTGTGGACAGTAATTAATAATGAGCTGAAGGATTTTATTTAGGAGGGGAAGAAGGCAAGTGGGATAAGTTGATCCTTCCAACAGAACAAGGAAGTTTAAGTTTATTTGATTTGAAGGGATATTTCAGAGCTACACTGTTAAGGCTCTTATACATAACACAAGCAGAAATCTATAATTCAAAGTGGAAAGGGATGATGATGAAGCAGGGGAATAATTCAGGAAATAAGGAAAGAATGGGATTTTGGGCATAGATCCTTAAGGGGAATAACAACAGTCATACAGAATATTATATTCATAAAGTTGCAGAAAGTATACTAAGAACTAAGCCAATTATGGGACTGGAGGAAAGGAGATTCTTCCAATAGGGTTGACTGCAATTAGAGGTACAGAGAATGGACAAGAGGGGGCTGAAATTTACTGGAGGAAGCTGGCAAAAGAACCAAGTTATTGGGGTCATGAAGACACTTGGATTACAGGCTAGTGATTACCTTCCCTATGAAGGACTGATATCAGAATATAGACAAAGAGAAAGGGATAGGGAATCCTAAATAAAAGACCTGCACTAGTTGAGTTTTTAATTGAAACTAGAACAGAAGCTGCTGTTAAAAAAAGGGATAATTAGTAGGGCATACAAAATATTACACAATAACTATTGGAATCAGTCAGAAGAGGTCAGAAAAGAGAGGTTAGATATGCAATTCACAAAAAAACAAATGGAGGACATATGTATGGCTCCCAAGTATGCAGCAAAGTCTAGAATATTTAAGACTTTTGCCTAGAAGTGTTTGCATAGATACGTTTATACCCCAAGCAGACTCCAAAAAAATGTTCCATAGGTAGATGGCAAATGTTAGAGGTGTGACAGGAAAGAAAGAGGTACTTGGGAACAAATATTTTGGGAGTGTAATGAGTTGACAGACTTTAAAAATTCCATACAGAGTACTCTGTTAGGAATACTGGGTGAGCAAATGGGTGTAACTAAGGAAATTATTTTTTGAGCTGGGATACAGGAGCTGAATTGCCTAGACACAGTAAGACCTTGTCAAGTATAATTCTGGTGGCTGCCAAAAAGCAATTATTTATTTATTTATGTATTTTACATTTGTTGACTGGGATTGTCCGACTGAGCTGAAGAGCCCTTTTTCAGCAGAGGCCCAGGGAGAAAAGCTCCAACATATTATAACATTTTCATTAGAAATTAGCATTAAACAGCAATGCTACAGGATTATTACAAGGCATTAAGTAACAATACAATGTTATACAGTGTCAATAATCAGGAGTATAGTAAGATGTATAAAAAGAAATATGTCATTAAGATTAATATAGTTTTTGGGGTAAGTGGTTACAAAAACCCAGTTTTATCATAATGTAGTTGCATGAAGAAAAGACAATTACAATAGAATGTTTCTCTGAGATGATTTGCTTAATAGATTTTAGAAGACAGTAGAAAGAGTAGTCAAGGGAAGATTAGAGAGAGCTAGTGAGAAGAGTGAGTTAAGGGCAGAAAGTAGATTAAGGTATGGAAGTAGGGGATGTTTAAGGAAGGAGAGTGCAGTGGCATGACCAATTACTTTTAAAGTGCTCTTTGGTGGCTGTCTTAAATTATTTAGTATGTGTAAGGTTCCTGATTTCTAGTGGGAGACTATTCCAGGCAATAGTAGGGTGATAGCTGTGCATGTTGCGTCCAAATTTAGACTTGGGTTTGTAGATTTGTAGTAGGTCTTGGTTAGAACTTCGGAGAGGTCTGAAGGGAGAATAATGGGAGATGAGAGGGGATAGTGCTGGGCAGTAGGAAGGCTGGTATAGGATAGAATGGATGATCTGGAGCTGAGAGAAGAAGCTGGTGGGGTAATTCAAGTCAGTTTAGGTGTTTTAGAGAGAGACAGTGATGGGATTTGTAGGTTTGTTGGGCAGTAAATCTAGCTACCTTGTAGGTAGATTTGAGTTTAGTCAGGAGTGCTGAGTTAAGATTTGTGAGAATTTGAGAGAGTAATCTTGGCTTCAGAGGTAAGGAATTTCTTGTTACAGTAAAGGAGCCCTAGTTTTGAATGAGTCTTTTTAATACAGTTATTAACATGCAAGTCAAATTTAAGCTGATCATCAATGGTTACGCCTAAGAGCTTACTGCTGGATTCCTGGATACCTGAATGGGAGTGTTATTAAGGGACTGTATGGAGAAGGAGAGTTTAATATTATAGCTGAGAAGAGCTTAGAGGGAGAGTTGGCTGTGGTGATGACTGCAGAGTCATGTGCGTATTGCACTAAAGATGACTGAGGACAGGAGGTATAGAGCTGATTAGTAAAGATATTAAAAAGTAAAGGCCCTAGGATAGACCCTTGAGGTACACCCATTTTTACAGGAAGAGGAGGGGAGAGTGCAGAGTGCCATCTCACTGACCAAGATCTATCAGTGAGGTAGCTGGAGACTATGCAACAGTATCAGAGGAGAAGTTGTGGTTATGCAGTTTGTGCAGTAGAAGAGAGTGTGAGACAGTGTTGAAAGCTTTTGAGAGGTCCAGGAATAGAGAAGAAATAAGTTTATGGTCATCCATGGCTATAGACACAGTGTTAAGGCAGGATAATAGAGCTGTAGTGGTGCTATGTTTGGGTCTCAAGCCATGTTGAGTGGGTGTAAGCAGATTTTCCTGTATTACATACTGCATAATTTGTTTATGAATACATTTTTCTAGTACTTTAGAGAGAGAGGAGAAGATAGTGATAGGTCTAAAGTTGGAGATATCAGAGGAGTTACCTCCTTTGTGTATAGGTAGAGTGTAGCATTGTTTCCAGATGGAAGGGACTTCAGATTCAGAGACAGAGTGATTAATTAGGATAGATACCGGAAGAGCAAGTGAGTCAGCTGCTAGTAGAAGAAAAGTGGAAGGAATACTGTCAGCTGATGCTGATCATGGTTTTAATTTAGAGAGTAGAGTTTTGATATAGCTAGTAGGTACAGGTTTGAGGGAGAAGGTATTTGAGCAGATAGTATTAGGAGTAGGTACAGAAAAGTTGGAGATGTTAGTAGTAGAGCAGTTTGGGTTAGGGTTCAGTAGCTTAGCTATTGAATTGATATAATAGGTATTGAAGATAGTGGCAATTTCTTCAGGTGTCTTTTCTGGGCATGGATTGAGGGAGCTAAGATTACCGTAATGTAATATTTAGTTAATAGAGTTCCAGAATTTTTTAGGATTAGATTTTAGGGCTGTGGGAGATTTGTTATAGAAGTTCTTTTTATTTTTGTTTATGTGTTTTGTGTTTTTTTTGTCAGATTTCTGAGTTCTTTATATTTTTGCAAGTCGGCAGGGAGCTTAGTTTGTGACCATTTTTTCCATAATTTGTCTCTAGTTATCATAAAGGTATGAGTGGCTTTTGAAAGCCATGGGGATATGGTGGACTTAATTTGGACTTTGCGAGGGGGAGCAAGTGAGTCTAAGATGCTAAGGAAGGTGGAATTGAAAGCTAGAACTGCTTTTTCTAGTGGTAGTTGGGTAAGAAATTTCCATTTTACTTTAGAGAGGAGGGCATTAAAGGTTTCTGGATGGAAGTTAGAGAGTTTACGACAAGTGATAAATCTAGGAGGTTCTGAGAAGTGGGGAGAGAACCTAAGCACTTTTATAGGGGAGTGATCACTCAGGGTGTTTGGTAGGGTTTCAGGGTTATGATATCTGGAAGGATTAGATACAAGTATCCAGTCAATAAGAGTACTAGATGTTTGAGAGTTGTTTGTATGAGTAGGTTGGTAGATTAGCTGTGTAAAGCCATATAAATTAATATGAGTATTAGAGCTTGGATTACTGAGAGTTAACCAGTTAATGTTGACATGCTCAAGGAGGATAGTTTCATTGGGGATGTGTTGAGAAAAGTATGAAAGAATATTTTTGAACAGAGGAATGTTGTCTCCTGGAGGAATATGGATGGCTGCTACTGTGATAGTGGTGGGTCATTGATTTTAAGGTTAGCTGTAAGTTGTTCAGCAGGAGGAAAGGATGGGATAGGTTTCATAATACTTGTAATGGTGAGGTGGTTGGAGTAGAGGATGGCTATGCCACCCCCTTTTTTGTTTTGGTGAGCTATGCATAGTATATTATAACCATGGGGAGAATGTCTTTATCAGAGGTTTGGGGTTTTAGCCAAGTATTTGTCAGGGTGATGACATCAGGGGTGTGGAAGGCTATTCAGGCATGGATTTCACTAACTTTGTTTAGAATACTATGGGTGTTCATAGAGTAAAAGGAAATATGTTTGTTTGGAGAAGATAAGTTTATTAAGTAGGGAGAGGTAGAGTTATGCATGGTGGGGTGATGGATGGGCCAGGATTTGGATGTATGTCTCCTGATAGAAGCAGGGCTACATGAAGGTGGTAAAGTTTGAATTCAAGTGGGTTGTAAGTCAAATACTTAGTCTTGGTTTTAGATGCTAGAGAGTGAGGGGGAGGAAGTTTGATTTTAGGCGGAGGGATGTTCATGGAAAAGGAGATTGTAATAGAGTACTGCACAGATGAGAAGTAATTAAGATGTAAGAATAAGAAGGAGAAGTAATGGAGGCAAGAGTTAAATAGAGAGGGTTGCAATAGCCATGGCCTAAGATGGGGAAATAGGACTGGGATGGAGTGAGGAGTGGGTAAGGGACTAGGAAACGTAAGTTGTTGGACCTGTTAGAGACTTGAAGTAAAATTTAAGTGAAACGACCTGTAGGGGGAGTAGGAGATATGTAGGAAGAAGGAGGATTTGCAGCAGACTAAACTATGAAGTGATAAGTAGGGGAGGGTAAGGTGTTTAGAATGTTTTAGCAGACAGGAAGGTGCGGAGTTAAGGGTGGAAGGGATTAGGTGGTTAGGTATAAAGGAAATGATATGGGAGGTGAATGGAAATCAAAATCTAAACCAGCTATACTTGAAGTAATGAATATTGTAAAAGAGATAAAAGAATAGGAAGTGAGATATTTAGAAAAGGGTATAACTAAATTACATAGATAAAAATAGAAATTATAGGGAAAATACATGCAGAAAAATGTTTTGGAGGACAAATGGGATTTAAGAGATGGCAGGAAATTAATATTTTTATAATGTAACTTAGATTATATATCACATATGTTGTTATATATCCTATGATGTTTGTAAGTGTGAACTTGTTATAATGGTTTGACTACATTTATATATTGTAAGTGCGAACTTGTTAATATGGTTTGACCACATTTATATAAATGTAAGTTTGCCTATGTCACAAGTGATAATTTAATAAAAGTGTTTAAAAATGTGGCAGTAAATGCAAATCATGTGCTGCCTCTGTATGAAAGGGTACATCTCAGTCCCTCTTTCAAATTTCATTAATGAAACTTTAAGGCAGTCAAAACATGGTGGTCTGATACGATATGCCTCTAAGACGGTAGTAATTTTACTCTCAGGAATTTCACTGCAGCATTTTAGTTGCATGAAAACAATTATTTGTAGTCACATCATGTTGCAATTGAAAAATATATTTCTAATGATATTTCTAAAGAGAGAGATGAAATATGTATATATCTATGCATGTGTACATGTGTATACACACACACACACACATATATATATATATATATATATATATATATATATATATATATATATATATATATAGGGCTATTTGTGATGTACTGAAAACTTAATGCACATATTCTATGGACCTCAGTTTCACTTGGTCTTGTGAGTAGAAAACAAATAGACCACAGGTGGAAATTTGGTATAATGTCAGACTATGACACCCAAAAGCCATCTAAAATATATGTCAGTTCCCTGTATTCAGTCCATATAATAATCAAGGAATTTTAATATAATATTTGAGTACAAAACACACATACAATAATGACATTCTACCCAATAGGACGGAACTGCAGTTTGGTTCTGATTTACATGGCAGAACTTTGTCTCTGTCAGTGTGCAGAATGTAGGTCTCACTCTATATACAGTAGCAGAAATGGTGCCTTGGCTGGTAAAATCAAAACAAATGCACATATATTCTGGAAATTAGCTTCATCCAGCCTTGTTAGCCATTGTCAAATTTGATGTTGTTAAATGGTGTAAGGGCAATTGTCTCAAACTAAAATATAATATAGTTCATTATGGTAAATAAAACCTTTTCACTTCATAACCTTATAGGTGACACACCCTCCTCCAATCGGATAATGTTGTTAGGAATCTAGGCACTCTTGTTGACAATTCCTTGTGTTTTGACCATGTATCTATAGTAGTTTGGAAGGTCTTCTATTTGTCTGTACTGCTTTCCATAGATATCTCCTCTAGTTCCAAAAAATCCTCCATACTTACCTCTCACATTAGTCCCATTATTGAATGGAATGTGTCTTCTGGCATGCATTTGTCTAAACATATCACTAAGCTTTAGACACGTCAGAGATTCCTAACTAAAAAGATCAGTGACCTCAAGAACTTAAGGTATCCAGACAGACTGTTAACTTGCTCTTTGTATTTGGTCTCTTATAGACTTAATTTTGTGATCTGTTTCTATCCTTTCCAACATCCTTTACCTCCCAATTCTTTGCAGAATAACTGGTTTCTCAAATACTAAGTTAAAGAAACTTTTAGCTATGTACTCACCATAACTTCAGATGTTTGGGATCCATCTCGCCTACATTCTGACTGATGGGTTCGGAGCCGATCCCTCGGCTCCAACTCGGCACGCTTATGCTATAGTGCGAGGCCTCTAATTGGCTGAGCTATCTTTATCCCAGGATGCACCACCACTAATCCCCCAGATCTTGTTTGTCCGCATTCATGCACACATGCACAGCTTGTTTATATAACATTGTTAGATGTTTCAAGATGAAACAACAGGATTCGGACCTTCTGATATCCTCTGATCTCCAAGGAAGGGGGAAGGAGGGTGGGTTATTAGGAATGTAGGCGAGATGGATCCCAAACATCTGAAGTTATGGTGAGTACATAACTAAAAGATGTTATGTGATCCTATCTCGCCTACATTCTGACTGATGGGACAGTGTCCCTAGCGCCTAAATCCCGGGTGGCTCATTGGAAAACACTCCTGAGCACTGTGGAACCAAATGAAGCTCGTCCTCTAGATGCCACATCTAATTTGTAGTGAGAAATGAAGGTGTGCGGAAGACCATGTAGCCGCAGCACAAATGTCACCAATAGCAAGCTTAGAATGAAATGCTACCGAAGTAGCCATAGCCCTTGTAGAATGAGCCTTGACAGAGGTGGAAAGCTCTTTGTTAGAATAAATATAAGCTTGAGTAATACAGTCCCTGATCCATTTGGCAATAGTGACCTTCGTGACTGGGTTGCCCAATTTGTTTTCTGCAAAGGACACAAGCAACTGATCTGTCTTCCTTGATTGTTTGGTCCTATCCAAATAAAAACGTAACTGCCTGTGGACATCTAGTGTGTGGAAAATAAACTCTGCTTTATTGGAGTATTTTGGGAAAAAAACTGGGAGCTCTAACGACTGTTGCAAGCATAAAGTAGAACAGACTTTAGGAACAAAAGAAGTATTTGGTCTGAGGGATACCCTGTCTGTATGAAAAACCAAGTACGGGGGTTTCACTGACAAAGCTTGAAGTTCTGAAACCATTCTGGCTGAAGTAATTGCCACTAGAAAGGCTGTCTTCCATGATAGAAACTTCAGATCACAGGTAGCTGCCGGTTCAAAGGGGAAAGAAGTCAAGGCACGTAATACTATATCGAGATCCCATGGAGGTGCAGGATGAGAAATCGGAGGTCTTAATAGAGCAGCACCTTTCAAGAAGGTCTTACACAACCTGTTGCTCATTAAAGGTGGGTCTATGGATTCATGAAAATTAGAAATCTCTGCCAATTGTACTTTGATGGTAGAAACAGAAGAGCCTTGGTTGAAAAGAGAGGTCAGGAATTTGAGTACTTCTGCCACGGGAGTAGAAATGGGGTCCAGGCCCCGGAGTTGTGCCCAGATAGCAAACCTTTTCCATTTGCTAGAATACAGTTTCTTCGTAGCAGACTTGTGGGCTGAAGACAATATGTGCACCACATCTGGGTCCAGTGCATGGCTCCTGACTATGGTCGGAAGAGGAGGAGCCAGGCCGTCAATTTTAATGTGTGTAGGGACTGGTGTAGTAGTCCTGACTGATGAATCAGTAGGTCTGGGACCTGGTCCAGGAACCATGGACCTTCCAGAGCATGTTTCCGAAGATAGGGAAACCAGACTTGACGAGGCCAATAAGGAGCAATTAAGATCATCTTGCTCCCTAAGAGAGATGCCTTTTGAATTACCCTGGGTAGGAGAGGAACTGGAGGGAAGGCATAAAGCAGGCCGGTGGGCCAAGGATGGACTAATGCGTCCATAGGGCTCTTCCCCGGAGCCGGGGTTAGGGAGAAAAAATCTTTGCACTTCGCATTCAGAGGAGTCGCAAAGAGGTCGCAGCACGGAACTCCCCATTCGCTGAAAATCTGCCTTGTCGTAGTCATATTCAGAGACCATTCGTGAGGAGAGAGGATGGTTCTGCTCAACCTGTCGGCTATGACATTGGATTTGCCCGGTATGTGAGTAGCCACTAGGAAGCGTTTGGTTGAGACTGCCCATTCCCAGACTCTCATCGCTTCTCTGCAAAGAGGATAGGATCTGGTCCCTCCCTGTTTGTTCAGGTACCAGACAACTGACATGTTGTCTGAGTGAATAGCAATTACGCCCTGAGGGAGGTAATCGTGAAGGGCTTGAGGGGACAGGAGTACTGCCCTCATTTCTAGAATGTTGATGTGGAGAGGGGTCTCCTCCGGATGCCATTTGCCCTGGACTGACCTGCCCAGGGAATGCCCCCCCACCCCGTCTGGGAGGCATCCTTGGTCAAAGTGGCCGCCGGAGGGGGAAGAACAAAGGGTCGTCCCTGATCCAAATTGGAGGACGCTAGCCACCAGAGAAGGTCCCGTCTGCAAGATTCTGTGATCCATATTAGATGATTGAGAGGGAGTTCCTGAAAGGACCACTGAGTTGAAAGAAGCCACTGGAGGATTCTCATTTGTAACCTTGCCAAGGGAACTAGCAGAACTGTGGCAGACATCGATCCCAATAGCTGCAGGACCATTCTGGCTGGGGCTTTGGACCTGGGGAGTAAGGCTCGAACCTGATTTTGTATGGTTTGAATTCTGTCTGCAGGTAGACAGACTCGCATCTGGTTTGAATCTATCTCTACCCCTATGAATCTTATTCTTTGAGATGGCCATAACACAGACTTTGGCCAATTGAAGGTGATTCCGAGGGAATTGCCCAGTGATGTTGTGGCTTGCAGGCTCCGTAGAAGTAGATGCTTGGAGGTGGCAGTTAGAAGCCAGTCGTCTAGGTACGGAAACACCTGGAATCCTAGACTCCTCAAGTGAGCAGTCACTACTGCCAAGCATTTGGTGAACACCCTGGGGGCTGTGGTGAGACCAAAGGGCAGCGCACAGAACTGAAAATGACTGCCTCCTAGGCTGAAGCGCAAGTGCCTCCTGGACGTTTGATGTATTTTGATATGGTAATATGTGTCCTTGAGGTCTATGAAGCACATCCAAACACCTTTCTCCAACAATGGGAGAATGGTTTGTAAGGTGACCATTCGGAACTTGGACTTCTTGACTGAACGGTTTAGGTTGCTTAGGTCCAAAATGGGCCTCAAGTCCCCAGTCTTTTTTGGCACCAAAAAGAATCTTGAGTAAGTCCCTAATCCGATCTGGTCTGCGGGGACCGGTTGGATGACTCCTTTTTACAGCAGCTTTGAAATTTCTAAGGCTGCGGTATCCCGTTGACTGGGTGGCGGGTCCGGGATTCTTTTGGACTGTAGTAATAGAATTGTTGCTTTGTTTGGTGAAATACCAGTTTTTTTTTTATTTCTGACATAATGATAACATCTTAAAGACAATTTCTAGATACAGATATATTCTGCAGAAATTGTTTACTCACACCTAATAGAAAATGAATATAATGCATTTTAGCAGCCTGGGACATTCTATTCCCCATGTAGGCATCAATACAGTGTTATATATTTCTAGAAATTTTTTCAATAACAAGTCCAGCTATTCAGTTATAAACTGAAGCTAGCCTGTACTTTAGGTACAAAGGTAAAAGGACAACTGCACATCGAATTTCTGAATGCCAAATCACAACTTCTGACTATGCTTTTAATTTTTGTATGAAATTACACTTCCAAGATAAAAAATATTACTTTCAGGAACAAAGGTTTTCAGTCTTATGTTGGGAAAGCAAAATATATTTATAATTTTATATCTTGCATATTTGCTGCATGAGTAAAAGTAAAAATGTACATCAAAAGACATCTGCATTAGGGAGACTGTGAAGTTTTTAATACCTTGAAAGCCATAACATGGGTTGTGTCTACACTGTGTTTCTAAAAATACAAAAACTAGATTTATCTCCTTTTGCATACATACTGAGCCAGTGAAAGATACTAATAACTTGAAAGCTAAACATGGGTTATATTTTCATTGCATTTCTAAAATTGCAACCACTAGTTTCATCTCAATTTTGCACCTTTACTGTCCCAGTGGAATGTACCCCCTCTGGGAGGGTACATCACCTCTGACTGTGACGTTGTCAGAGAAATAGAATTGCCACACTGGTCTATGACATACTATTTGTTCATTAATAAAGAATATCGATAATAATTTAGCAGTGATCCTGCGCCTGTCCTTTGCTTTCATACTTAGCTTGCCTCAAAAACATGACAGCCAAATTCTGGACACTTCTGATATCTCATTGAGAAGATACTGCCTCTCTAACAAGCCATAACATATTTATTTCATATTGATCATATAATTGCTGTGTTCTTTTATTTCCACATGGTATGCCTGTTCTTTCCTATGCTGAAAAGATAGCTGCCTTCTACGTATACCACTGATGTTTGATTACCAGAAAAATGAAAAATAAATGAACACAGTAATGTATTTCAACCTGTGTTCTCAGCTAAATCAAAGACCAAAGAAATCTCTTTCAGCTTGTTGTTCTGAACTCCATATTAACCCCTCTCATACAAACCATATCAATAATTGCTTTAACTATTTAATTTAACTATCCTCTGCTTTCATACATAATCTGCTCTCTAAAACAAGATATCCACTTTTTGTGCACATTTCTGATGAATGATTATGAAGAAGGTGGAAGGCACAGTGGCCTCAGTTGTAAATTTCAATTATTCGTTCATAGTCACATACATTACTCTAGACTAGCCATATCAACCTATTGCCCCAGCCATTTACACACAGCCTGCCTGTTTATCCCCAAAATATATCCACTTTGTGTGTAACCCACTGATGTTAGATTGTGATGAAAGCAAAACAAAAAAATAGAAACAGTAATGCATTTCAAGCATATTGTAATGTATAAACTCTCTGTCCTTGTACCAAGCTATGGTAATAATTACATCAGTAATACATAATTGCCCTTTGCTTTCATCCACAGCTATATCCTCAACAGATAACCACTTCTGGTGATCATCTGTGATGCATGATGTACAAGTTAATAAATAATGTAGTTTAACATACTGCAGTACCCTGTACCCATACTGATCTTTGTAATAAAAAATACTGAACTGTGTTGTCAGCAGTATGTACTATTACCAACCGCCCATGGGTACATATAGTTTCATGCCAGTGTTTAAAAAAAGTACCTTTAAGATAAACTATTCTAGAAGATCAGACTGTCTGCTGCTCTTAGCTGTCTGCTGTTCTTGAGAATGTGTAGACAAATCATTAGAGATTGCCAGGAAATCCCTGCTCTCACGTAACTAGGACACATAATAATAGGACATGGGTTGGCTACTCATAACCTGTTACTGTGTTAGGCACAGGTGAAAAGCCATGTTACTGAATAGTGTGACTTTTCATTTTTGGTTTGGTTTCCCAGTCATTTTAATGGGAAAGTATGGGGTAAACATCTAGCTACAACAATTGCAGTACTGGCCAAATAATTACCTCAGCAGAGTTCTGAACAAATAATTGTTTATTTTAAAACCAGAACTAATTTCTTACTGATTTAAAATAACAACAACTAAAAGAAACAGTAAAACTTTGTTGTCTCAGCACTTGCAATAAAATTGAGTTATTTCAGCAGTATCAATTAAGTCGTTTTGCAGAGGCAGTGAGATAATCCTGAAATCATCATTAAAGGATTAACCTTCAGATCAGAGATACAGTCCCTGACATTCAATAAAGGTTAGGAATAATTTAATTCCTAGTATTTTCTAACACACAATCTATGGTTATTTACATCCATGGTGTTCTGGCTATATACCCTCTTAAACTAATTCCACATTTTCACAAATGGAGTACAATATAATAGCCTGTTTACTGCTGGCCTCCAATCTAGAGCCCATCACTGTGATGATAGCTTAAACAGCTGGAGTTCCACACTAAAGTAGCATGACAGAGCTATCATTTGGTTGCTCTCTTCCTTGCTTTCCAAACATTTTAAATCCTGCACTGGTATGCTCCTCCCAGTCTTTAAAATCATTGCATTCTGACCTAGCCAAAGTACTAGTTGCCAGAAATAGATATGGTGAAATTGGATTTTTAGTGGCTGTAGCAAATCCATGGAAGAAATTCCCTTTTTAAGTTCATGGTCTCTGTCTTTTATAATTCGTGTGTACTGGTAATACAGGATTCAATAGTAGATCCATATATATATATATATATATATATATATATATATATATATATATATATATATATATATATATATATGTACATAGCCATTCATAAATGTGTCTGAAGCTTATTCCATAATACTGCTAATTCAACAGTAATATACATTTTTATGCTGGAATGTTTTGTCTGGTTGAAAAGTTTCAATATTATATAGTACCTGTAACTCAGTATCATGAAATGCCAGTATATGTTTACCTTTTATATATTGATAATGCATAGAAAACATATTTAGCATTTGGCATCACCTCTTGTAATTCAGATCCCTTACTTCATTTTTTTTGTAAATTTTTACTCTAATGTACTCTAATATCAGTTGAATATTTAATTTATAGAATATTTGATTTATATTATATAAAAATTATATATATATATATATATACACACACACACACACACACACACACACACACACACACACACACACACACACACACACATATATAAACTAAACAGCATTTGTAAGCAAAGTAATATTTCTCAAAATAAAGCCCATTTTTCTTAATACTTTATTCTTAAATGTTTCCACATGCTTAGCAAAAGAAAATGCAAAAGTTTTAGTGCTCTCTAGATCTTTATAGCTCTTGACGTGTACTTAATCTTATGTCAATAAATTACAGATTGCCTGATGTACGATTTACCAAAATACACAATATTACACTCTTCTTCTTTCGGCTTTTCCCGGTTAGGGGTCACCACAGTGGATCACCTGTATGCTCATGATTGGCAGTGGAGTTTTACAGTGTTGATTTGCCAGCCCAACCTTCCACAGAAGGCACACACATGCACACACTCATGCCTAGGGCCAATGTAGAGTATCCAATCCACCTACAGCATGTCTTTGGGATGTGGGAGAAAACCAGAGCACCCGGAGGAAACCCACGCAACCACAGGGAGGACATGCAGACTCCACACAGAAGGCACCCCAGCCCAGAATCAAACCAGAGAACCTCTTGCTGTCAGGCGGCAACGCAAGCCGCTGCACCACCATGGCTGCCCCTGCAAGATATTACACTACTCTGGCTGAATTGTTTTCAAGTATTACAAGCCCAGTTTCCAGTTTTTTTGTCATATATTAATTAATAACCTCATAGTCAGACAAGTTATTAGAAAAAAATGGTGCAATCATTAGCATACTTTGAGGGCCAACAGTGCTTAATCAAAGGAATCATGTTAAACATTAAATTAAACAATACTAGCCCCATTACATAGCCTTGAGGAACACTACAACATATGTCTAACGGATATGACACAGGTACCTGAATTATCACCCTTTGCTTCCTTCCAGTTAGACAGTTTTAAATCCCTCTAATTTGATAAGAATTCATCTTATATTGATTCAAAGTTATAATAATCACTGAGTGGGATAACAAGTAAAAGTCTTGATCAAGTCCAAATAAATTACACCAACACTTAATCCAAGGTCCATAACCCTAGTGACTCCATCATTCTGTACTCTAGCGAGAGGATTGTGTTGATTGGACCCTGTCTGGTGAAGGATGGTTGGTCTAGGGCTTGGAATAAGCATCCTTATTTGCCATTTTGAACCTTTTTAAAGCTTTTTTTTTTTGCTGGATGTTTTTAGCTTCTGGCATTTAAGCCTAGCATTTAATCAGGTTTGTGCTTGTTCGTACAAAGCTGAAATGAGGTGGGCTACCAACCACAACTCTGAGCTGAAATACCAGATGACTAGAGGCTTCTGAGCTTCCAAAAAACACAAGTTGCCTGTTTTTTTTTCTTATTTATATTATTTACTGCACTTTTTATTGCCTATCATTTACTTTAATACTGTATTAATACATTGTGTACTAATCTACACAGCTGTACTGCAATTGTCTGCATTATTGTGCCTGTTAAATCAAATTCCATTGCTATTTTCACTGTTTACTAAGCTCTTTTTGGTATTTTCACTGTTTGTTAAGTATTTGCTGGTGTTTTTCACTGTTGCAAAGCAATCTATTCTGCTTGTTTTGGTCTTCCCAACAAGCAGTGTTATAATAACTTGCTTGTTAGCTGTTTAAAACATTCTTTAGAGTCTCCTTGCTAATTTTATGCTGTTTTGAATGCTTTTTTAGTGTCTCACTGCTATTTTTCTGCTGTATTAAACATTTTCTAGTGGTTCCTGCTGAAACTAGGCTAGCTAGTAGCTGTAGCATAATCCAGATACAGGTTTGCTACATTTGGGTCTGTTTGTAGTAGCTGTTTGTTCTGAGCAGATTTTCCAGGCCATCTTGGATTGGAAAGGGCCTTTCTGCACTCTAGTGAGAGGATTGTGCTGATTGGAACCTGTCTGGTGAAGGGTGGTTGGTCTAGGGCTTAGAATAAGCATCCTCGTTGGTCCTTTTGAACTCTTTTCATTTTTTTGAAGTTTTTAGCTTCTGGTATTTAAGCCCTGCATTTGAGCAGTCTTCTGTTTGTTTGTGCATCATCAGCACTGCTGCACAATTGTGTGACAAAGCTGGACAGGTTAATTCAACAGCTTTTCCCTTAATTATAGCTGTAGCACTTTAGTGTAGCCCTCATCCTTAGTACTTTCACAGTCAAAGAAATACTGCTAATATTGCTAGTATGCTGAAACCTATTAAATTAACACACAAAAAAAAAAAAAAAAAAAAAAACCAGGCAGAAATATTCATCCACTGAACTCCTCCTTGATTGATCCTGAAAAGCCCCCCCTAGTGATAACAGCCTTCAACCTAGCATTATGGACAGTTGGACCACCTTTGTTTCGCCTGCCAACCTTGTTGACTTGGGTATCTTGAGGCAGTGTAGCAATTGTCTCATGTACACTGACAACTCTCTACTAATAACTCACTCTAGTACAGAGTGTGAGAGCTGTATCTACACCAAGAATCTTGAATCCATGCTCTCTCACACTCAAAACGGTAACATGGAAGAGGTTGTTAACCCACCCACCACTACCCATGCACATAGTACCACTACTCATACATACAGCATGCATCCAACACAAAATCAACATATGAGGAGGTTCTATCAAAAATAACTACGGATACATCACAGACCTCCAAAACATAAGACTGCTGCAACTAACACAGTTCCCACAGCACCCATGACACATAGCAACACCAGTGTCTTCCCCTACCAAGCCGATAAGGCGTAACACTCAAAAACAAAATTTTCTAGTTATTGGAGACTCGGTAGTGAGACACATGGATGTCCTACTCACAGGCTGAACAAGGAGAAAGTCATAGTCAGCTATCTGTCCAGTGCCAGGATTCATCAGATCACACAAAGCACTCAGGTCTCTCAGCAACAAGTACCATTATGACTCTGTCATAGCTCATGTTGGAGTGAATGACCTGAGATGTACCTCAGTGGAATATATGAAGAGAACCATGATTGTGCTCTCTGAGTATGTGTCCCACGCAGGTATGTCTCTAGTCTTGAGCAGCATACTACCCTTACGTATAATGATTCCACAGTATAAACAAAAAATGATTGATTTCAATAATTGGCTTAGTTTTTGGTGTCATTCAAAGGGGATCCAGTTCCTGTCAGCCTGGGAAGCCACAGTCAACAAACCTTGCTGTTTTGCCAGAGAGATTTTGCACTTGGCAACTTTAGGATTTTGGCTGCTGGCAAAAGCTGTTGTCTGCCCCATACTGCCTTTGTTAGGCAAAGTCTTGAAAACTAACTTACAGATGTGAAATTTGCTAATCATAAGAAAATTAGGGTGATGCTGCTAAACGCTAGGATCTTAAGCCTAAAAGCGCATACCCTGGAAGCACTTCTATCACTGGAAAATGTAGATGTCTGTGTAGTCACAGAAACCTAGTTCAAGGCCACAGAGTGTACCCCAGTCTTGCAAGGCTACAATGCCTTCCACAGCTTCAGACCACAAAATTAACACATGAGAATCAAAGGAGGCAGTGTTTCTATCTATATTAGAAATACATTTGCCTCCTGTCTAGTTAGACTGGACAACTTCATGGAGTTACTCCAAGTTCAGGTTACAGTAGATAAGACCCCCGTTCAAGTCATAGCCAATTATGGATCCCCTTTCATGGGTCATGACACGCATGAAGCCTACTTGACCAAACTGGAGACAATCCAGATATTACTGAACAGTCTGGTTATGGGGATTTCAATTATCCCACCATCAACTAGGAAACCTACTCTAGCCCGAACATGCTAGCATAAAAGTACCTTGACTTTGTAACTCAAATGCCCTGGAACAAATTGTTCATATCCTGACAAGAGGAACAAGTATACTAGATCTGGTCCTCATTAACATGTAAAATTGATGCACTACCACAACTGTTGGACCCTCATTAGTTAAATCTGACCACAAAACAGTCACCTTTGAGCTGACACTAACACCAGAACTCACAAAGGGCGAAATCAGACAAAAAAACTTCACCAAGGCAAACTATACCCTCCTAGGTGAAGGTATAAATGCATTTCGAGCCCCACCTCAAGCTGGAAGTGGTAACAACACTGAAGCTTACACTAAAGCCCTGTACAATCACTTGTATAAGTGTATAGACTTGGCTGCACCAGAAAGAATCAAAGCCAGAGCCCCAAGTAAAAACAAGCCGCCATGGTGACATCCAGTATCAACAAACTTTAC
The DNA here is from genome assembly GCF_019279795.1 of Protopterus annectens. Classification (NCBI taxonomy): domain Eukaryota; kingdom Metazoa; phylum Chordata; order Ceratodontiformes; family Protopteridae; genus Protopterus; species Protopterus annectens. Next base: position 1,225,653,959 of record NC_056743.1, read on the forward strand.
AATAAATGCAAAAAGTTGCTATCCATGAATACAAAGGCGAGACACCAACAATGGAAAAGCAACCTCCTCAGCCACAACAGGCAAATATGACAACTTGTCAAATCCTCTAAAGGCCTTTTTGAAAAAATCTTAGCTAGAACTGCCAAGGATAATCATAAGGCCTTTTATAGCTATGTGAGTAGCCTAAAAGGTAGGACCCAAGCATGTGCAGAACTAGTGACCTATACCTATGACCCTATCCCCTCCAAATCTATCACAAACCTTGCCCCAAACTCCTCCTACCTTACATAGCTGAAGAACAGATCATCAAAGCCTTATCCAAGGCAAAAAACACAGCCTCTATGGGACCAGATGGCATCTCAGGCTGTCTTCTAAACAGGCTAAAACATGAACTAGCATCATCATTAAGTACCTTTTTCAATCATAGTCTAACCACAGGCTTTGTTGCTGCGGAATGGAGAATAGAATAGTTATTACCTTCCACAAAGGTGCCTAACAACAGACCTGGGGAATTACAGACCCATAAGCCTGACCAGCCTCATCTATAAGGCCATGGAACATATCATTGTGGACCTCATAAATAAAGACACAGGTGACCTCCAGACTCTGGATCCTAGCCAATTCGGCTTCGTCAGTGGCAGATCCTGCCTGTTAAATCTTGTGGATTTTTTTTTAATGTAACCAGGGCCATTGATGAGGGCAAATCTGTGCACAAAGCATACCTCAACTTGGCAAAGGCTTTGACACAATCCTACACTCAGGCATTACCAATAAACTAAGCAAACTGAATGGAAACCCCTTGTTGTAAGATGGGTTGCTAACTTTCTTACAAACTGGACACACACTATCAAAGTGGGGTGACTCCACATCAACCAGCAGACCTGTTGCCAGTGGGTGCCACAGGGGTCAGTGCTGGGCCCCCCACTGTTTGGTATATACTTCTCAGAAGTTCAGGTCAAAACTAAGGGGTTGTGGCTGACCATGTTTGCAGATGACTGCAAACTGGGTGCAATTATTGAATCCCCAAATTATGTCAGTATACTCCAGGAGGGTCATATGCAGACCAACAACTGGTGTCTTAGTCATGGTCTCAAAATGAATGTAAAGAAATGCACCATCTTTCCCTTTGGCACAAACAATATCCCTTCACACTAAAAATCACAACAATACCCTAAGTACCCACAAAGTGGTAAGGGACTTGGATTCACAAGTTGACTGTGACCTTAACTTCAACCACCATATGTCGATTCTAGTAAGAAAGGCTTTCTACGTAGCACGCTTGATTAGTAAAGACATTTGCTCGAGAGCAAAAGAGGTTATAAACCCTGTATACTCTGCACTATTCCGACCCATAATTGAGTATAATGGCCCATTCAGCATGTACTGTACAAAGCACCTGCAGCAATTGGAGAGACCTCAGAGGTTTCTAACAAAGAAGATCAAGAGATTCCAGCATGTGTCATACACAGACCAACTAAAGTCCCTGTCACTTTTCTCAGTATCATATAGACTTCTTAGGGGAGACTTATGCCTGGCTTACAGAACAATCTCAGACCCAAACCTAATGAACTTGATGCATATCCATAAATCAAATAGGATTATGGCCACCCGTTCCTGGGACCTAAATATGGCCTGAGACTTAAATAGGACATACTGGAGGGACCAATTTATCGCCCAGCGACTGTCACATTTTTGGAATAGGCTACCTATCCATGTGAAACCCAGCACCTCTATGACACTGTTCAAAAGGAACCTAGACGAGTAGATGGGGCACCATAAATTCTTACCAAGAATAGCTCTTACAGCCCTCCTGGACATGGATAGTCATTACTAAATGCAATCGTGGGTATTAACTAACATTTCTATGGCATTATATTGGGATGCAACAGCTAGGCTTGAAATGACCTCCTGGTCGATAGACTAGGAATCTCCTATGATCCTATAAAAACTTACTAAAGTGGACACTATAACTCCATGCCCCAGTTGAACATTAGTAAAATATTGGTTAAATGCATTTGCAATATTTAAGGGCTCACTTATTAGACTCCCATCAATTACAATATTATGTATTAAGGTATTTGTGTTACTATTAAAATGTAAGTATTTATACTTTTGTTTCTTATTGTATTTTTATCTAAATTATTTTCAAATTAACTCTTGTTCATATCATTCCTCTCTTTCTTCGGTTTGCTGTACTTCCAGTTTACAAAGCAAACAATAAATAAGAACTGAGTAGGTCATCCAAATATTTAGAACAAATGATGAAGTGAACCATTACAAAATAAACTATTCTATAATAGATAAGGGCATGGTGAGAGTGAGAAAATAACCATATAAGGTAAGCATGAGATATCAGTCTTCACAAAAGTATCCACATCACAGAGAAGCGAGAATTTGTAGGAATATAGTGAAAAACAGTACTAGCACATAAGAAACTGAAAATCAAAACTAAAACTATAGATTGTAGAAGACTGAAAATGTTCTGAAAGGTTATAACGTCTAGGTAATGTCACAGCTGCAGGACTAATTTTACTTCAGGTAGTTTTTCGGTAAGGACTTGAAGGTATTTTTGTAGAGATGCAGGTAATGTTGTTCAGGATGATATTCCAGTGTTTGCTAACAACAACTGGAAGCCTTGAAATGCTGAATTTATTTTGTGTTTTGAATGTTCTGTTCACTGTGTTGCCTACAGATACTTGAAGTTTATGAAAGGGTTGCCACCAACAGATAGTCACAGACAATAAAAGACAATTGGAGGAGAATAATAGGTTTGAGTAAAATGTACCTGAATAACAGAAAAAAGGTCTTTGAACTCTAGCCACTGAATGCTCTTCAGATTCTGTTATATGCTTGTTCTAGTTTACATTATGGGGGAGTATGCAACCAAGTGAGTAGGTGATCTAAGTACAAGACAGATCTCAACAAAAATGAGTTTGCTGTGAGCAAGCTCATACAATTAGTGAGGAAAATTATGGCCCTAAATTGCATGGCAAGTTTTAGTTGGTGTTACTGATAACACTTTTCACATGTAGATCACATTTTAATTGGCTATTGTGGTTATTGGTTATTATTTTCCCCTTACACTAAGAAAACAGCAATGTCAGTTATTAAATTCTTTGATGTGCATGTGCATAAATAAATACATATATGGCTAGCGAGTAGATAGAATATATATGGTTTCCTGTAATGTAGTCCAGTTGCAGTTTAATTAACCATGGCTCCTTGACAAAAAAACACTGACTCCTGATCCAGTGACAGAACGGGAGAGTGGAGGACTTGAACCCTCTTAGGACCCATGTTAAAGCCCGTTTTAGTGGTGAAGCTGGAAAGTGGAGAACTTGCTCCTCTGCGGGAATTATGTTAAAGTCTGTTCCTGACCATTGTTGGATTGGAAATCAATGTTTTTCTGTTGATGACCCATTATTCCATGGTTCACTAAACTGGATCATAAATTATTTATATATAGGTTCATAGGCTCATAGGTAGGTACTATTCTATCGGTCTTCGGGCCTATATAAGCTTAGCGAAAAAAGTTCCTTGGCTTTCGCCACCCAAGAAAATTATTTTCCTGTGCCCCTGTTGAACAGAGCCACAGAAGTGATCCCCAGGGTGAATTTCCTATTTCCCATCCAATTGTCAAGATTTTTCTTGAAGAGGGCTAATGTGGAGCTTTGTTTGACATGAATGGGTAGTCTGCTCCAGAGAAAGGTAAGTCTCTATCATATAATGTATATACAGAACAAGTGGGCAACAAAACTATAATCTAGAGCTGTTCCATCAATCACCCAGTAGTTAAACATCACACCATTTTATATATATATAGATACAGATTAGATGTAGCTATAGATATAGATATAGATATAGATAGGGTTCTGATTGTTTGGTTCCAGAAAATAAAGGTGGTAATTCTGCATTAGCATCACAAAGTGCTCTTTGGATTAAGATCATCAGTGCTGTCAGACTATATTTACTATTTAAGATAAGCATTCCCAACCATTATTTGACTTATAGTTGATGTGACTAGAGGCGGTGGTCCATTTAAAGTTTTGCCTTACTCAGATCATAAATGCCTTGAAGCATGAATCCACAAGTGATAGCAAAATCCAGTTTTACAAAATGTCCATGCAAATAGAGGATAAAAGTGAATTTCTTCATGCTTGTTTATTGACATTCAACAATATGAATGTGTTATCTGACTATACATTTATACCCTGTCATAACCCACCTGCATACCCCACCAACTAACTATATAATTTCTCCATTCCTATATAACATCTCTACCATCAAACTGTTCTCATCCAAATTTGTACATACACATATAGCACCTTTCTTCTCACATAAATATACCAAACTGTTTATCAAACTCAAACATTTATAGCTTAATAATTCAGATCACATTAAACTAAGTGGAGACATGCACCCCAATCCAGGCCCTCCTATCACCAAACAGGTACCCCTCTCTCCTAACATCATTAATCTCCAATATAGTAACACAGATCTCCTCAGTCTTAATATGAACCTAAGAAGCATACTCAACAAAATCTCTGAATTTCATTAAACCCTCACCCAATATTCTCCTGACATTGTTATAATGACAGAAACCTGACTAAAACCACACATACAAGATACTGAGATACTAACCCCTGGGTAAAACATCCATAAGCTTGCCAGGATTCACAAACAGGGTGGTGGCATAACCATAATATACAAAGATTACCTCAACCTGGAACATCTAATAATTAATTATCCAGACATCAAAAATTTTGAAATCCTTGCCACTTGCCTTCAACTCAACTCCAACAAAAGTATCATTTTCATAGAAATTTACATACCCCCTAACAATAGCCCATCCTCCATTTGAGACCTTCTTTGCTGGGTTGCCTCACATACAGTCAGGAAACCATAACTATGGGAGACTTTAACCTAGACTGGTCCTCTTGCACCTCCAACTATCCAGCCAATGTTATCAACCTCCATGGCTTGCACTAAGTGATACAATCTCCTACCAGGTCAACAAGCACAGTAAAAAACAATCTATACTGGACTGGACCCTAACAAATAAATCTTCCCTCTGTTACCAAGTCGGTTGTCTCTCTGACAACCTAAGCGATCATAGACCCACCTACCTAATTAGACAGAGTATTATCCACCCAAAAACATAGTTTATAAATATATATGTAACAAAAGAAATTTATCACCAGAAGTCTTTAAGACCCTTATGCACAAAAATGTGACCAGTCCTCTCTCAAGCCCCTCCACCTTGACCAGGCTGTAGAATACTTCAATGACATCAATATTCTTAACGATCTAGCCCCCTAAGAAAATTATGTTGTTGTTGTTGTTGTTGTTGTTGTGTCTTTCGGCTTATCCCAGTTAGGGGTCGCCACAGCAGAACTCCAGTCCGCTAATGTTTGGTAGTGGATTTTTATGAAGGCACACCCATTCACACATGCCTCCACACAGAAGATGCTCTAGCTGAGAATCGAACGCGACGATGTCTTACTGTGAGGCGACAACGCTACCGCAGCACCACTACCGCGAAACTCCCTAAGAAAATGATGTACTACATCTAAACATATACCTTGGCTCACCAAAGAGACCAGGAAACTCCTTAAACTAAGGGGCAAAACCTGTTACCACTGACTTAGCACTAAAAATTAAACAACTCTGCTCAGTTATCGGCAATTGCGTAACCTAGCCAAAAAATAAATTAAACATGACAAAAAAGAATACTACACAAGTATGCAAAATAAGCACCATAACAATCCCCAGAAATTCTGGCAAGCCATCAATAGTCTGGTAAAACCAGGTCAGTCCACAACTCCAGACACAACCATTACCAACCCCGTTGATGGTACTGCCTCCCAGTTCATCTCTTACTTCATTAATTCTATCCTATCCCTGGCACATAATAACAGTAACACCCCTCTAGTCTTACCTACACAGACTATAGACAGCCTCAACTCCTCAATTAAACCTATCCAAACTAGCACAATTAAGAAGTTACTGTCTAGACTTAAGCCCTCCTCAAATGCCACAGACCAAATTCCTAATGAATTCCTCAAAATAGCATCAGATGTCATCTCTTTCCCAATCTCCATCCAAATCAATCAATCCATTACTGAATACATACCAAAACTAAGGAAAAATCTCTTACATCATCCCTTTACATAAAGGTGGCACATCAACAGACCTCAATAAGCACAGGCCAATAGCCATTCTCTCCCCCTGTGCAAAGATTCTGGAAAAATACATACATACACAACTTCTCCAATATCTGCTAAACAACAACCTTCTATATCCATCCCAGCATGGTTTTAGGCCCAAGCACATTACTACCACTGCTCTTGTCAGTTTTACCAATTCTATCAACCAACTTAGAAATACCGGCCCCCATGTATCCTCCATCTTTCTTGACATGTCAGCTTTTGACAGTTTTGTATCAGAAACTTCTGACCACGTTAGCCTCTTTAAACTTATCCCAGTCCACAGTCTCTTGGTTTCTAAGTTTTTTATCCAACCATCAACAGGCTATAAAATGGCATAATTAACTTCTTTTTTACCTGTCACTGTTGGTGTACCTCAAAGATCCATACGTAGCCCACTACGTTTCACTATTTTCTCAAATAAACTCTCCTCTGCCACTCAAAATGCTACCATCATACAATATGCAGAGGACTCCACTCATCTGCTCAGCTCCCTCCATACCTACACTTTTACAAACAACTCAGAGTGCCTTCAATGATATTGAAAACTACCTTTCTGACTCACAACTTATTCTCAATCCCAATAAAACCAAGCTCATGCTGTTTACCAGTAACAGACTACAAGACCACCCTCCCCCTTCACCATCTTTTCATCCAATAGTACTATAACAGAACCACTGGAACAGACCAAGCTCCTACGGGTGGCCATAGACAACAACCTTAGATCTGACAAGCACCTCACAATAGCTATCAAAAAAGATGCACATCAAGCTAGGCTCCCTCTATAGAATCAAACCCTACCTAAATGACTCCACCAGAAAGGCCATATCCAGAACTCACCTTCTTTCCACTCTACTATGCGCTGCGCTACTTTTCACAAACCTTAGAAAAACTCATTTAAACAAATTTGAGTCCTCTTATAATAAAATAGCAAGATTTGCCTCTAACCTCCCATATAGATCCCACCATTGCACTGCTCTGCACCTACTAAAATGGCTTGAACTTCCCAATCTACTAACCTTTAACCAGTTAAATTTTACTCATATCATCTTCCACCATCCAAACAACTACCTTTCTCAAACACCTAGTTCAGTCCTATTCCTGCCTCCAATCACTAAGGTCCTCCAACAAAAACCTACTAAAAGTAACCAAATCCAATAATAGCTACAGAGATTCCCTGTTCTCAAACCAAGTATCTAAATTATAGAATTCTACCACAAGCAATACTAAATACTTCCAACACTTCCAAATTCAAATAACTGCTAAAGGAACAACTAACCAACAACTGGCTTTGCTCCTGTACCAAACCAGCCTGAAATATGTTTCTCTACCTCTAACATTTTCTTACTTTGACTCTATATCTAACTCTATGCAGTTTCATCCTTATACTTTTATCATAATCCACATTCAATCCATCTCTTTATTTGCTTGTCACTCATATAATTTAATTCTCTTTCCTTATGACTATAGTTCATGTTACTATTTCTTTTTCAAGTTTTATTAATGTCATCTTTTATACTTGAATTGTATTCTATGCATTATGTAATATGTTATATACTCTTTTTTCAGTATTTCATTTCTGTAAATTTTGTTCTATGGAGCTTTTCTCCCTGGGCCTCCGTTGAAAATGGGCCATTGACCCAGTCAGACATTCCCGGTAAACAAATATCAAATAAATAAAAATAAAATAAATATAAAGCAAGGGAAGGAAAGCTTCTATGCCAAGGTAAATATCCATAATATTGTCAGTTTGTTAACCAGGTATACCCACTGGACACACAGGGGTGACCTGAGAGCAATGTCTGGTTAAGTGACTTGATCAAGGTTACACAGTAGACAAATGAGGGCTGAGGGAATCAAACTCTGTATCACAGGAGCTACAGCTCACAACCTTAACCCTCTGAACCAATTGCCAGACAACATAAGTAGATCTGATAACACTGGCAAGAAGATGACACCTGCATGAAGCTATTCCTTTGGCCATCTGAAAAGCAGTTAACATTTAGGTACATCATTACTCCAACCTTCAGTAAATAACTTTTCCTGGAACTAAAGACAAACTGCAAAGGAGGGACCAGAACTAGTGCTTCTCCCTCTGAAAATGCAAGAAGCAGTGATGACATTTATGTATTTCGATGTGAAGTAGGTACCACCCCCATCATATTCAAAATGTGCAACTAAGTCTCTCAAAGTAAAGGAGAAATAAGAGTCTGAAGTGACAGTTTCATGGCTTCTTGTAAACAAAGGAGACTTTAGAAATTCAGTTTGGGTCTCAGGTTCTAAAAACTGGATGCCATGAGGATATGACTAGTCTCATCTGAAAGTGCAAACACAGAGTAGACCAAAGTCCTCCACAACAAGTACAAATTTGTCAGCATCAAATACTTAAAACTGAATTTGTGAAAGTGAAACTTAACTGAAACCAGAAGAGATCAAAAATAGCCGCACTATAAACAAAACAGAAAGCAATACATCAAAAAAAAAAGTTTTGATATAGAATCAAATCCATCCAACCCCCATTCAAGGGGCTCTGACCTCTCAACCCCTTATATATTTTAGGTAGCTTTAAGGGTTGCTACATCTTGAGTGAAGGAATACTCACACACATTACTAAGCAGTACATGAAACAATTTGTCATTTCCAGCAGTGCACATTAGATAAGCAGGGGTAAGAAAAAAAAATACTAGCTTATTCGTTAGGTAGCCATACCCCTGCAAACATTAATGCTTGCTACGGTCAAGCAATGCACTAATAGAATGTAACAATCCTGCAGATTTGATCAGTGCAGCATCTGACCACAGCACATCTGTACATGTTAGCAACAGTGCCATCAAACAAACAGCAACCTTGCAACTGTCCAGCTAACCTGCAGATGATTCTGCTCCTGAGATACTAAAATTGATCTTGTAACTTAAGTTTTTATTGAAATACTTACATGGTAGATAAGCATGTTGTAGTCTTCATACTTCAGGTTACAGCTGTTAATACTTTTGGGTGAAACAACATTGGAACACTTTGAAGTTTGCAAAGGTACAAAACAAAGGAAAGCTTCTAATAATGCAGTCCTGAACTCCTAGCCAGTGTATTATAAAATTTGTCTTTCTCCATTGATAAAATGTTGACTACTGCTTAAAAAGAAAGAAAACAAGGAAAAGAGGGGCAGTGAAATTAAATATTTGCCTTACAGGGCTTCTGTTGATTGATTGCAGCAAACATTGCAGTCTCAGGTGTGTAAGACATTTGAAGAATTCCCACACTTACAATCACGTGGTGCAGCGGTAGCGTTGTTGCCTCATAGTAAGAGGTTCTCTTGTTCGATTCTTGGCTGGAGCGCCTTCTGTGTAGAGTCTGCATGTCCTCCCGCATTCGAAAGACATGCGTAAAATGGGTGTGCCTTTGCTGAAGGTTGGGTGTCCAGCTGGCACATTGGCACCCCTAAAAAGTCTACTGATAATCATTAGTGGACCGGAGTTCCGCTGTGGCGACCCCTAACTGGGAAAAGCCAGAAGAAGACACACTTACAATCACTTTCTCTCTGTGATAGTCAACTACTGTGTTTCTTACTGAACAACATGCATACATGCATTTAAACAGCAGAACAAGAGATGATGAAATCTTTGCTGACAAATGCAGAGGCCACTATATAGCTTTATGGCCAGCATCTTCTGCACTGTGAAATTATACACACACATCATGTTGCATGAAGCTAAAAGATAATCAAAACTTCAAATATAAAATTAAACAATTTGGTAAACTGCAGTCAGAAATGCAACATCAGAATTCATAGTGTGTCAGAGAGAGTTGGTGGTAAGAACTGTTGAAATATGATGAAAAAACATTTGAAAATCTACGTAATGTGTCTAGAAGGGCAGTAATTCTCCACTAACACACACCCTGGAGGGCAATATTGAGCTTAGAGAACAGGCTGTTTGATTTGTATGTTTTTATTATTACCATATACTTTTTAATATATTTTTGATATATAATAGTTCTTATACCTAATGTATAGCTAATGTTTTAAACTATACAATTATTGTTAGAGGAATTATTTTCCATCCAAAATATTTTATGGAAATATTTAACATCTATACACACACACACACACACACACACA
>NC_056743.1:1225669278-1225693085 GCF_019279795.1 Protopterus annectens
TTCCACTTCATGTGAAGCAGAGCTCTTCAATGACCCTATTTAAGTGCAACCTTGACAATTGGATGGGAAACCGCAAATCCACCCTGGGGGTGGCGCCTATAGCTTAATGGACAGGGCACTTGGTGCTGATCATAGTATTGCTGTGCAAACAATGATCATCTAACTATGGTTAGCTAGGTACTTGGGGGTTTTTACATGGCTAGGCTTGTAAAAGCCCTAGTGTCATTAGTTTAGTAACCTCCTATGAACGTATCCTATAATGACATCCAGCAAAACACCACTGTCAAATATCATCTGTGTGGTGACTGACTGTGGCTGACCTTGTACATGGCATGCCTTCAACTACACAGGGTTGTATGACTAGGTGGCTACTCTGAGCATGTATATTAACAGAGACCGTGGGTATTAAAAGCAACATAACCCATCTAAAACCAAACCGATGCAGGTACAATACAGATATCTCACCCAGTGGTAAAAAGCTGAACATTTCAGCTGTATGTTGTGGCAAGCACTCCATTGGTTCATAGGTAAGTACTAGGCAAGCTGCCTTGTGGGCTATTTTAAGCCTTGCCAATTTCCCTTTTTGTGCTCAAAATAACCTATCCCATTTGGTTATAGATAGGCCTTACCAATCCCATGGCTGGTTATTATATATTACTCCTAATATGTACACAATATATAATATATTTACAATATAATAATACAATAATATATATTGACACAAATGTATCATGTTTTGTGTCCTACAAGGTTGTCACTGCCTAAAGCAGTAATATTATCTGGTTTATGTGTGGTTTACAAAATAATCTGTAACATAGCTAGCAGCCAAAGTACATACATCTATTGTTTAATATCATCTTACCCACAGTTTATGTACATTGGTGCTACATAAAGCTACTGAATACAGTACTTTCATTTTTGTGAAGTGTCCAAGCTGTGGTGGTACAGCGGTAGCATTGTTGCCTCACAGCAAGAGGTTCTCCTGTTCTATTCTTGGCTGGAGTGCCTTCTGTGCGGACTCTGCATGTCCTCCCCGTGGTTGAGTGGCCTCTGAAAGACATGCATGAATGGGCGTGCCTTTGCTGAAGGTTGAGCGTCGGGCTGGCAACTCGGCACCATAAAAAAATCTACTGCCAACCATTAGCGAACTGGAGTTCAGCTGTGGTGACCCCTAACCGGGAAAAGACAAACAACATTTTTGTGAAGTGTCCACCAGAAAACTTACCTTATGCACTGCTAGCTGAGCATACATATACGAATAAGTGTCAGACTGCAGTTAAACTAATCAGGGCCTACTTGTAATGTGAACGCTGCAACTATCTACACATGGACTCAAATAACAAAACACATACCTCTGACATCTGTAAAATTTATTTGTATTAAAACAATAGATCCCAACAGCCGATCAGGTCACTACAACTTTATTAGAACAAGACAATCCAGTGACTAAGCACTTTCGCCATTAATATGGAGAACAAGACAATCCAGTGACTAAGCGCTTTTGCCATTAATATGGCTTAAGCCATATTAATGGTGAAAGTGCTTAGTCACTGGATTGTCTTGTTCTAATAAAGTTGTAGTGACCTGATCGGCTGTTGGGATCCATTGTTTTACTTGCAAGTGTTTGCCCATTGGGTTGTTTGTCTGGCTGTTCTTTATTTGTATTAAGTTTCACATTGACAATACAACTCATTCACAAAATATGTTCTGCGGAACTTTATTGCTGAATTGCTCTTTCACTTCCAGCTGTTTGACCCAAGGCAAACGTCTACTGACTGAGTCACCTGACACGAGTATACATGAATATAGCTGTAGTTTACAAATGTTACTACACACTTTAATACACAGTGCTTAAACAGTTTTACAAAGAAGACACAGCAGCTATGTGCAAAGTTATCAAGTTCAAACTTACCTCACAAAGAAGAAAATGTAGATTCTGATGAACACAATTTTTTGTGCAGCCATGAGTGCAAAGTGGTAGACTGCCTGTTGGTAATCTTCCATAATGAGATGAGACTCTTGGTTGTAGACAGGTTTTATATCACATAAATTTGAGCTTCTGAGTGTAGCAGTCATGCTAATGAGGCACAAACTCATGAATGTTACTGAATATCTCTATGCTTGTGGACCTAGTCCTGCAAAAAGGCTATCTCAGTCTTGTGAGCAACTGTGGAACACAGTGAGTATGTGTGGAAGGTCAATGATCCCAAAAGGGACATCTACCAACTTATGTTACTTTTGTAGCCAATGGTGGCACTAAAGATCAAATCTGGTTTCATAGTATGCATGCACATTTAATGCCATCTTTCACAACTTTATACCACCCTGACATGTCAACATTTTCCATACTTCATTTTGGACATCCCACAACAGGTTGCACTACTGAGACACCTTGTATTGAGCGAGGCATACCAAAAAGTGAAGCAGGCATGACTTTGACAGGTCAGCCATAATTCTATGGAATGACATCTGCTGAATCATGATAGCTTCTAGTGACAATATGTGTGTGTGTGTGTGTGTGTGTGTGTGTGTGTGTGTGTGTGTGTGTGTGTGTGTGTGTGTGTGTGTGTGTGTGTGTGTGTGTGTGTGTGTGTGTACATCAGGGTGACCCAGTGGTGCAGCAAGGAGTCTAAAATTGTCTTATACCAGTTACATAAAGACAACTGGGCGCACCTCCTTAAGGACTTGTATGACAGTCCCCACTGACATACCCCATTCTAATAAGCAGGGCAAGCAACACTACAGTGATATGAGGAGGCAGCATCCTGACCTTCCTCTTATCCCCCTGCCTTCCTTTACCATTATCCTTTCTTTTAAACTATTTTATGTTTATTTTCCAATTTTTATAGCAGCTGCCATGACAGTGCCAATGAAATAGTGAAAGTCTACATTCCTCCAGGAGGCCTAGCTATGCTCTGTGTCTCCCTAACCAGCATCCTGGACTACCTCCCAGGTGGCTGCAGCAGTGGACAGCCAGGGGCTGTCTCTCTTGTTCCAGTGGTACTTCATCAGCTGGGAGTACCATTCTTCCCTCTGGTGACACTACAAGGGGTAGTGATTTTGTCACAAGCAGAAAGATGATGGGGTAGATGATAGACCAGCAGCTGGAAGCCTGCATTGGTCAGTTGAAATGGGGCCCTCTTGCATCTGGCAGAGTTGCATAACTACATGCCCCTGACATCAAAACTTCATGCAAATTATAATCACAAATGAAAAATAAACACAATAAAAAAAACATGATCAGTGAAAAGAATAAAATCAAGCTTTTATAACACAGTCTGGTGCCTTGGCTAGAGCAACCTTCAAGGAGTAAAATCACAAATTACCAACATTCCATACATACCCTAAATAAATAACACCAATTTAACAATAATGTAATTAACATATTAAGAACATCATTTTGTTCTTTTCATTGACCAAGTGTTTTTTTTTTTTTTTTATTAAAAACTTCATGCAAAGCTCAGTGGTGCTGTCTGACCTCCCATGGGTATTTTAAAGTGAAAGTATGAAAAAAAACATACCCCCTCTATCCTCATCCTGGTGTTGTTTTACCTTGTATGTCAATGCCCTCCCGTTTTCTGTCTGATCCTCCCTATCACTAATGTCCTCCCTTTGCATGTCTATGAGTCTATTGTCCTTCCAAATCCTCAATGTGTCACCACATCTCCTGTCAGTCTTTGTGTATGTGTTTATTTATTTGTCCCTACTACTCACTCTCATCCTTTTAACATACCTCCTCTTTCCTTTACATCCTTCTCCAGCTTACCTTCTTAAAAATGGGCGCCTGCCCCACAAAAAAAAATTGCACTTTCCCTGCCTCTCGCACCCATTCTTACCTTGCCTGCTTCCCCTGTGTATTATCCTCTGCTTACTGCCCTTTTGTCTACTGTCCTATAGTCTCAATTCCACCTCTTTCTATGGTTAAAAAGCAGATGTATTCATTGCAATAGTCCCTTTAAAGTAGTGTGCCAATTTTCTTGTCTACTTGTTTCTTAGGGAATGTGCTTCCTCTGTGCTCATCAACTTTTGTCATTTGACTCCTAGTCACAAGTGCAAGTTCTTTTCTTTCATTGCAAGTCCTGTACTTGGCACAAACAGGTATACTAATTTACTGCAACTAAATCTACACGTTTTCACCTTCTGAATTGGTAATGAGCTTTGGGCTGCATTGTGCTATGAGGTGTATCTGCAGGAGGCAATTTGCAGTCAGGCTTAGAACATTTCTGAATATCATAGTCAGTATTAATCATCATCATCAACCCCTTTTTTCTTATTTTCTACATGGCATTAGGGTGTCATGTCAACTGTTGCCACCTTTGTCTATTCAGTGCCACTTTCCTGCCTTCTTCATCACTCATGTCTGATTGTCACAGGTCTTCTCTCACACAATCCATCTACCTCTTTGCTGGAAGCCCTAATTTCCTCTTGCCTTCTTCCTGCTTGCCTCAAATCTTCTTCACCAGATTGCCTTCTGCTTTTCTGCACATGTGTCCATACCACTGCATTCTGTTCTCTTTTACTATTTCTGCTATTGGAGCTACTTTGGCTTCTGTTGTTATGTCCTCATTTCTTCATCTGTCCCACAGTGTGCACCCTACCACTCGTATCACACACTTCATCTCCATCACCTCTAGCTTCTTCAACTGCTCTGCCTTTACTGCCCAGGTTTCTGTATCATACAGTAGTACTGGTTGCACCACTGTTTTGTACACCTTACTTATCAACTTCTTTGGCATTCTTCTGTTATATAATACACCCGGCACTCTGTGCCAGTTGGCTGCAGCCCCTCTGATTCTAGCTTTGACCTCCTCAATCAGACTTTGCTTCTCCTCCACCACCCCTCCAGGATACCTGAAGCTGTTATTCTGTTTCACTATTTCCCCTTCTATCTTAATTCCCAAGTTCTTCTGAACTCCATCATTTGCTGCCATTACAACTGTCTATCTGTACTTAGGTTCATCCCATGTGCCTTCAGTTTTGCATTCCATCTCCCTATTCTTTGCTGAAGTTGTTGCTCAGAGTCTGCCTGTAATGCCACATCATCTGCATATGGCAACTTTGTTGATCTGTCCCCTCCCACCTGTATGTTAGTGTAGTCCATCAACAGTATGAACAGCACTGGGCTAAGAGCTGAAACCTGATGCACACCCAATCCCACTGGGCACCGCTCTGTGAGACCGAATACTATTCGTACCCAAGTCATTGGGTCTTTGTACATAGCCCGCACTAGTTCTACCAATGTTTCTGGGACTTTAAACCACTGCAGAACTGCCCAAATCAGTTTTCTTCGGACATTCTCAGATGCTTTCTCCAAGTCTGGGAATGCCCACTTGGACTCTTTACTCATCTCTAGCTTCTTCTCAACTATCTGTCTCACTGCAAACATTGGGTCAGTTGTGCTGCATCCTCATGTGAATCTGAACTGCTCATCTCCCATCTTACTTTCTACTACTCTGCATATTTGTTTATCAGTCACCCTCTCCAGACCTTTCATGCAATGCGACAGGAGTTTGATACCTCTGTACTGCCCACAGTTGTGAATGTCTCCTTTGTCTTTGAACACTGGCATTAGTATGCTTATTCTCTAGTCATCTGGGAAGCACTTTTGTCTCCACATTGCTAAGATTACCCCCAGTAGCAAATTTCTCCCCAGTCTCACCCAGCATCTTGATCATATCTGCCGTGACCTCACCTGAGCCTGCTGCTTTTCCCTGACTTTATTTTCCTTAGTGCTGCTATTACTCTTTCTATGGTGGGCTCCGACTCTCATTATAGGCTGTATCTTGGCCAGTACAGCTTTTGTGGAGTTTTCAATATTCAGAAGTTGCTGGAAGTACTCCTTCCATCTGCCTTTGATGTCCTGTAGATTGGTGAAAAGTCTGCTGCTGGCATTCCTGATGAAGGGTATCTGACTATTTTCTTTATCTTTCTGAGTTTGCCTTGCAACTTAATACAGTTTCTTTATGCCATCTATTGACCTACTTTCTGGAAGCTGGTAGAGTGCTTTTAATGCTTTGTTCTTTGCTATTGCAACTCCTTTCTTAGTTTCTTTGTTAGCTACCCAGTATTTATTCATAGTCTGGTCCATCATTTTCCTGCACTCCTTCTTTCTTTTGATGACTTCCTGGACTTCTGTATTTCACCACCAGGTTTTCTTATGTATCTTATTTCCACACCTGACTTGGCCATATATCTGTTCTGTAGCCCTCATACATGCTGTTTTGAAGCACTGTCATTCTTCTTCAAGTCCACCTATTTGCTTTTCTTCCTGAGGTGCTAGAGCCCTGAGTAGTTTCTTGAACTGTTCTGCTTTCTCTCCAGTCAGCTTCCAGATCTTCAGCCTGGTCTCTATTGACCTTAGAGCCTTCTCTTACCACTGCTTACAGCTGACTGTGGCAACCTGTGGTTTATGCTGTGGGCTGACTGTTTCACTGCGGATGACTTGCAATCACTGATTCTACCCCAGTGCCCTTACCTTACTAGAAGGAAGTCTACCTGAGTTGCATGTTGGCCACTGTTGTGTTCGATCTTATGACTGTCTCTTTTTCTGAACCATGTATTGACTATCAAGCCTCTCTTTCTTTATTCCTTTTGCCCCACCAATGTGGATCCAGGCAGCCCTCATATCCTGCTCTGTCTGTCCTACGTGCATTCAAGTCACCCATTATTAACACCACTATTCACTTGAATAGGTATTAATCAATAAAACAAAAAAAAAACATTTTTCAGGAACTTTGTATAGTTGTGTTTTCTTGTGTGGGAGTGGAAGAGAATCACTAATTAAAGTAAGAAATTGAGTCAGCAATTAACTATCCTAAAATAATATTATTTCTTCAGCATCGGCAAATTATACATAGGTTCATAGGTTAGTACTAGGCTAACTGCCTTTGCAGCTCATGTTAAGCCTAGCCAATTATCCCATTTGGTGCTTAAAATTAACTTATCCCATTGAAGTCTAGCTTCACCTAACCATTTCAAAGATCTATATTTATATATTACTTTAGTAATAATTACTAGATCAAATCGTATGTATTTGGAGGGGATCCATGCAGTTGGATAAAACATTTAGGAACTGCCTCTGTCCATTAGCAAAAGGGGGAGTCCTGGGGTAAATTTCTTATTTCCCATCTATTGATCCAAGTTACATCTGAATGTGGTCAGGGAAGAGCTTTGTTTTACATGGATGGAAAGTCTGTTCCATAGCAATGATATTCTTTGTGAGATATACGTGCCCATCTAAACTGTTCTGTTAATTCTGCAGAAGAGGTTTTGGTCTCTGGATTGAATATTTCTGACACCATTTGACTTGCAGATGTGAAGTCCATCTGTAATGGGTTGGAGGATGCCTTGTATGCTAGACAAAGGTCACCTCTTAATGGTACAGAAAAGATCAAATATAGCTATGAGGCAGTCCATGTGGGACATATTGTTTAGGCCTTGTATATTTTTGTAAGGTATCTCTGTGGGTGTTCCAGGTATTGCATGTCTCTGGGCAGATACATGCCAAAAAGGGCTTTATACTCAATGACTGGCCTAATGAGGGTCGAATAAAGGGAGACAGTGAGAACCCTGGATTTAGAAACATTCCTTTATTTATAAGCTGTTCAACATTGAAGGATTTCCTTACCACAGAGCACACAAGCTGGTCAAAAGTTAGGTCACTGTACATATATGTTTCCAAACTACTGAGTCAGTTATTAGGGGTGTGTTGTCAACATGGTAGCGTCCTAAGGAAGTCGACTATCCAGAAGAGACAATAATGGATTTTCATAGGTTGGTACTAGACTATCGGCCCTAGGGCCTATACAAGCCTAGCCATAACAATTCCCTGGCTATTTCTTCCCACACTATTTACTTCCCTGGACCCCTGTCTAGCAGGGCAAATGATGTGATCCTGGGGTGAATTTCCTTTCTCCCATCCAATTGTCAAGATTCCTTTTGAAGAGGGCTAAAGAGGTGCTCTGCTTGACATGTATGGGCAGTCTATTCCAGAGTCTGGGGAGTCCCTGGGTCAGGAACCTATCCCTCCAGCATGTTTTGTTTATTGTGATGACAAAATTTAGATCCCTGGAGCGTGTGGCTGTGATGGATTGGGATTTCTTTAAGTGTAGCATTTCCAACAGCTCTGGATTTGACATGGCCTTGTATGTTAAGCAGAGATCGCCTCTGAGTAGATGATATGCGACAGAGTATAGCTGGAGTGTTTTAAGGCGGTCAGCGTAGGGCATCTGCTTTAGGCCTGTGATTCTTTTAGTGAGGTATTTCTGCAACCTTTCCAGTTGTTGCAGATGTCTTGACATGTGGGAGGTGCAGGGTACAGAAGCACATTGACATTTTGCTGTTAACATATACGAAACGGGGCATTGTTTTGGGTCTAATGAGGGATGCGTACAGTGGGACAATGACCTCCTTTTCTCTGGATGAAAAGCCCTTAGTGATGAGGTGTGCCACACAGAAGGTCTTCATGACAGTTGTGGCGATGTGGTTATCGACGGTGAGACCACTGTCCACCTGTGTCCCTAAATCTCTTATCACACTTTCGGTGTTTAGTGTACTGCCACCTATATGGTAATTCACGGGTACATGTTTTTGGCAATTATCTTTAGTCCATGAGTATGGCACTAGTTATTTGTTTGAGGCAAGCCTTCCTGTAGGATGGCCATGTCTTTAGGATTAAATCACTGGTCCTAGCTAGAAGTCATCTGCAGACTAAGTTAACTAGAGTCCTTTGGTATTGACTTTTACTTATGAGAAGTAGATGTGGCATAGAAGAGGTCCCAGCATAGAATCCTGGGGGTTTCCACTGGTGACTGGTCTTTTTGTGGAGACAGAGTCTCCTATTTTGATTTCCTGCATCTCATCTGTGAGACAGTTGGCAATCCAGTGAGTGACTAAGGGGTTTATTCTAAGTTTATTAAGCTTTTCTACTAAGCCTAAGTGAGGGATCATGCCAAAAGCCTTGGCCAGGTTGAGGTAGGAGGTGTGTACCATTTTACCTTTGTCCATTACTTTGGTGCCCTTTTCAAAAAGGTCACCAGGTTGGGTAAGCATAACCTGCCTTTTAAGAATACAAATAGAGATGGGTTAAGTGTTGGAGGTTCCTATTTCCTTATTAATTAATTGCATTATAATTGTTTTCCATGGCTGTGCATATGAGGCTGGTCAGATTTATGGGTCTGTAATTGCCTGAGTCTGTGGAAGATCCTCCCTTATGCAGGGTGATAACTGTTGCTGTTCTCCATTCATTTGGTACAAAATCCATATAGAGACTAAGGTGGAACAGTCTTGTTAGTAGTCTAACTAAATTATGCCTCATGCTATTCAAGATAGATCCTGAGATATTGTTTGGACCCATTGATACAGTATATTTTGCTTCTGATAGCACTTTGAAGACTTGGTCTTGTGTGATTGCTGGTGGCAAGTCAGTTTCAGATATTTCATGTAAGATAGATGGTGAGAGAGGTAAAGTCTGAGCCGAATTTATCAATGAATAAGTTAGCTATGTCTTCAGCTTTGGTGTAGGTAACATCATTTATAAGCAGCTCTGTGCATTGTTACATCGTGCTTCTGAGGTTTACGAACATAGCAAAAAAAACCCTTGTGATTGTCCTTTGCTTGGGTGTCTATTTTTGTCTTAGAATTGGCTTTAGTAAATTTAATTAAGCACCTGGATTGCTTGTTTAATTTAATAACGAGGGCTGTATTATTCTGTGTATTGCTTTTCTTACTTTTAGCCAATAATCTCATCTGATGTTGTAAATCTTTGTTCATACATTACAGATAGGACCTCGGTTCCATCCTCGGAACTGATACAGCCATTTTCCAGCTCGTGCAAGCCAAAGACTCTCAGCTAAGAGCCTACCCACAATGCCCCTCTCCTAGATACACTAGATCTCATTTGCCGCGTTCCTAGTCAGACGTGTTAGCCATCTCTCTCAAAGCTAAGTAGTAAATTGTTGTTTTTATGACAGTTTTTCTTCTAAATTACTAAATTTTTAGTCAAATTAGCCTTTTCTCACTGTTGCCTATAACCTAGGCCTATTTCCTACCCTTTTCCTTGGTAATTTAATTTTTTACCCTTTTTGTTACTGTCCTTCTCTCCTGTCTTTGACAGGCCTTCCCTTTTTACTAGTGGTATTTCTTAACATAACATCACTGGTATTTTTCTTCCTTATTTTTTCTGTAGGATAGCATTGTTTCCTTACCATGTCAGACAAAGCTAAGTTGGGTTTTAAACAGTGTGACAAGTGTGGACGTAAGATGCCTAACTCAGATACACATGTCAGTTGTGTCTACTGTTTGCGCGTGGATCATATTAAAACTGATTGTGACATTTGTGCTAGTTTTAGTAATCGAACACTAGCAGAACATAAGAATAAACTTATTTTAAAAGGTTTCCCAAGCCATCTTTTTCGGAGGCTCTATCTGGGTCGGAGGTCTCACCCCCTCCAAAGACCAAAAAAAATAAGGAAAAACGGAGTTACTCGGTTCCTGCATCTCCGACAGTTATGGAACCGAGTTGGCACTGTGCTTCACCGGCGCCCTCGGCGCAGACCTCCGCGGCACTAGGATCTGTGTCCTCTCCCTCTGTGCTGGCCATGGTATTCACTCCTATTTCCGTTCCAGCCATGGCACCACTGACTTCAGTGCCGTCCTTGGTTCCCACATTGGCTCCGATGACTGTACATGCCTCGGCACCATCCCCGTCCACAGTGCCGACAGTCTCCTTGGCTCCATGGGCTCCGATGACTGAACATACCTCAGCACCATCCCCATCCACAGTGCCGACAGTTTCCTCGGCTCCATGGGCTCCGATGACTGTACATGTCTTGGCACCATTCCTGTTTACAGTACCGACAGCTTCTTCGGCTCCATGGGCTCTGATGACTGTACATGCCTTGGCACCATCCCCGGCCACGGTGCTGACAGTTTCTTCTGCTCCATCAGCTCCAAAATTCGAATACCTGCCAAGGATAAGATATTCTCCAACTTACGACCCTTTCTTGGGGCAGAGGTTTAGTCCCTTTCTAGAAAGACCTGATTCCCCTTCAGCAGCCTCCTTTAGATCCACTAGGAGTTTTTCTGAACTAGACCTAGTGTGGATTGTGGACCAACTTCTGGCAACTAAGGGATTGCCCATTCCAGCTAGACCTTCCGTCCTTCTTGGCTCGGATTCTTTTACCTCATCTTCCCTTGCTTATCCTCCTCCAGCATCCACCCTGTTCCCGGTACCGATGTCGGCTTCGGTACATACTGTCTCGGCTCCGACAGCAGAGCCAATGCTTTCTCAGAGTGGTGCTTGGACCATCCGTACCTTGGTACCTAATCCGGCGCCTATTTTCTCACTTGTACCGTCTATGTCCATGGCTCTGATGGCTTCCAGTTCTCTCGGAACCCTTCAACTGGAGGTGGGCTTGAGTGGGCCTGCTGTACAGGTGATGGAAAGGGTCCTTCATTCCGAAGGCTCACAGCAGCACCTAGGACACCAGTATCAGAAACCTCCCCCAAGCATGCTCCTCTCCCAACCCGCTATGTCGGGTCCCCGGGCACGGGAGTCACAAGTACCCCCTGTGAAGGGAACACCTTCTCTGGAGTCCTCCTCAGAAGATCCCACTAGAGAGCCACCCCAGAAGAAATGGTGCAGGAGGAAGCACCTTGACTCCGCGGAGAAATATATCACAGGAGACACTGATTGTGATGAGGGAGAAGGGTCCCCACATTCTCCCCCAAATGACATCTCATTCAGAGACATTCTTGAAATCCTCAAACAGCAGGGGGAATGGAAGTCCTCTAACCTTTCTTCTGAGGAATCAGTGTTTCTACAGGCCTTCTGTGCCCAGCCATCTACTTCCTGGGTGACCCCCACCAGCAGAGGATCTTGTTAAACTAATTGTGCAGCATGCCTGGAAGGCCCCGGACAATGTAGAACCTGTCCCCCGGAGGCCGAACAAAATTTTATCTACACCTGAAGACTAGCCCCATTGGTCCAAGCACCTGACAGTTGATTCTATGGCTGTGGCATTGGCCACCAAGAGGGAACTAGCAGAAGTTAGTTCCACTGTCCATCCTCCAAACAGGGAGTCCTGGACCATGAACAGATTAGGGAAGCTGACCTATGCGTCAGCGACCTTCGCCATTCGGTCGCTGAATTATCTGGCACACTTTACTCGACTCCAAAGAGTCCTAATTTCTGAAATGACTTCCTCTTTGGTGGGGGTACTGCCTGATGAGGTTCATGACACTGTCGCCTCACAGCTAGCTACCCTTGAATCCATCTCAAACTCCTCGATGAGTTTGATATCTCACACCACCGAGGGGGCAGCTCGAGCTGCCACATCTGGTGTTGTCATGAGATGTAATGCTTGGATGCAATTGTGTGACTTTGCAGACCCCTTTAAATCTTTCTTTGTCAATGTACCTGTCAACAAATCTGCACTTTTTGGACCCAAGGTATGAGGCACACTTGCACATAGTGAGAAAGACGGAAAGACCTTGTCTACTGTGGGCATATGCTTTTCCAACCCCCCCAAAGGTCCTATTCCAGGAACCAGAAGGGAGGAAAGATATGGTTCAAGAAATCCCAAGGATCCTTTCGTGGCACTCATGGTGAACGATCCCCCTGGGGCAGAGGGGGCAACTCATATGGAAGACACCCCTTTCGGGGTAGAGGGGGTCTGCGTAACCAGGGAGCCAGAGATTCTTTCTCTGGCAGACCCTACCAGCACTCCTGAGCATCAGCCTGATTGCTTTCCTCTGGAAGCAGTCAGGGGTCATTTTTCTCTGCATCTACCAGCCTGGCATCTTATTACTACCGATGTTTGGGTGCAGAGAATAATATCCAGTGGCTACCAAATACCATTTGACTTAACTCCCAGACCCGTCAAATGAATCCCCGATGTACCACCCAATCAGAGAGAATTAGCAGCCTTAGAAATAGAAAAACTGCTAAGAAAAAGAGTAATCCAACCAGTCCCACCAGAAAAGACAGGATCCAGGTTTTACTCGAGGTTCATTTTAGTGCCAAAAAAGACAGGGGACTGGAGACCAATCCTGGATCTCAGCCTACTGAACAGATTTATCAAACTTCAAAAATTCCGGATGGTCACAGTACAGTCCATTCTTCCCTTCCTAGGGAGGGACAATTGGATGTGCTCTATAGACCTACAGGATGCGTACTACCACATAAAGATGGATCACCGCTCCCGGAGGTTTCTCCACTTCTGGCTGGGAGCCAATCACTACCAGTTCAGGGCACTGCCATTCGGTCTCTCGACAGCCCCCTTGAGTGTTCACCAAAATGTATGGCAGTTGTGGTAGCCCATCTTAGACTACAAGGACTCCAGGTGTTTCCCTATCTAGATGACTAGCTCCTTACCGCTCTGACCAGGAATCTCCTAGTCTGCAGCCTCTTTTACATTCAAGGTCTCGCTCTCCGCTTAGGGATTACAATCAACAAAGACAAATCTCAGATGTCCCCAGTGAAGCCACTGGAATTTATTGGAGTAGTCTTCAACACAACATCCTGTCAAGCTTCTCTCCCCCCTCACAGACTTTTGAAAATAAGACACCAAATTCAAGCCCTTCTTCCTCAAATGTTTGTACCAGCACGTCTTGTACTGCAACTCTTGGGCTCCATGACAGCTGCCACTACTTTAGTACCACTGGTGAGACTACACATGAGAATCCTACAGTGGCTCCTTTCCGCACAATGGTCATTGTTAACCCACCCACTCAACCACATGATACACCTTACAAACCGTTGCAGGGAAGAAATGCTATGGTGGATGGAGCCACAAAAGAATCTTTGGTGTAGACTGTTCTCTCTTCCCCAACCCACGGCCATGGTGACCATGGACGTTTCACTGTTATGGTGGGGCGGTGGCATTTTCAGGGAAAGACTATCCAAGGCACCTGGAGCCCCATCGAGGCCAACTTGCAAATAAATGTCCTGGAACTGAGGGCAGTTCTCTTAGTGTTGCAAGCATCCATGCATCCCTACCCTCGGGGGCCATTGAAATTCAGTCAGACAACATGTCAGTCATCTGGTATATCAACAAGCAAGGTGGAACCAGATCTTATCCCCTGTGTCAGGAATACATGAGGATTTGGCACTGGATGATAGCTTCCAATCACTTTCTTATATCAATGCCCATTCCCGGGAGTTCCAACCTTATTGCGGACAATCTGAGCAGGAACATCCTGATGCCTCACGAGTGGTCCCTCAACCCTGTAATAGCAGATCAGATCTTCCACCATTGGGGCAAGCCTTGCTGCGACCTGTTTGCTTCCCTCCTGAACTACAAATGCAGGAGCTATTTTGCCTTGATCCCCCCTCAGGGGGAACCACCAAGGGACACTCTAATGTATGATTGGCCCCCGGGTCTTCTGTATGCCTTTTCCCCATTTCCCCTCATTCCAAAATTTCTCCAGAAAGCTCAGAGGTTGAAAAGCAAAGTGATCCTCATTGCTCCCTACTGGCCACGACAAGTCTGGTTCCCCTTTCTATGGCCTCATCTGATTCATAGCCTGTGGATCCTGGATCATTCCAAGGACCTGTTATTCCATCCTCAGGGATTAATTCATCCGAACCTGCACAGTCTCAAGCTCACAGCTTGGTTCCTCCACTTCCAATGATTGCAAGGCTGCCTGACATCCCATCTCCTGTTCGTGAAATTCTTCTGGCCTCATACAAACCTTCCACTAGAAAGGTTTATTCTAATAAATGGACTAGGTTCTCTATTTGGGCCAAAGATCAGAACTTAGACCCTTTCTCTATGCCTATTCAAAATATTCTACAATACCTGACTACTCTTCTACATGCAGGAGCTTCAGCTTCAACGATCACTGTACATTTAGCAGCTATCGCCAATTTTCATAATGGTCTTGATAATTCTTCAGTTATGTCACACTGCCTACGCAAGACCTTTTTGAAGGTAATATTACATGTTAAACCTCCAATCAAGCCTCCCTTAGAACCCTGGGACTTGACTCTGGTGCTTCAGTCTCTCACAGGCTCTCCCTTCAAGCCCTTTGATTCATGTGATTTGAAATTTTTGTCATGGAAAACCATACTTCTAGTAGCACTCACCTCAGTGAGAAGAGTATCTGAGCTGCAGGCCTTGAGTGTCAAGAGTCCTTACTTGATCTTCCACATGGATAGGGTGTCCCTTTGTACTGACTCTTCTTTCTTGCCCAAGGTCATTTCTGGCTTTTCCATTAACCAATCTATTGAACTGCCGGTTTTCTTCCCAAGGCATTCTAATAGAGGGGTGTACCTTTTGCACACTGTTGATGTGCAGCAGCAGCTTCGTTGTTATTTGGACAGGACTAAATCTTTCAGGAAAATAGACCAATTGTTTGTGGCCTTTGCAGGACCCAGACTGGGTAAACCTGTTTCCAAAGTGACTTTATCCTCTTGGCTTAGAAACGTCATTACCTTTATCTACCAACAGAATAAGCTACCTTTACCTTCCAGAATAAAAGCTCATTCTACCAGATCTATGGCTACTTCTGTAGCTTTTCATTCCAGAGCCTCTATGGATGATATATGCGCAGCAGCCACTTGGGCAAGACCTCATACCTTCATATCTCATTACATAGGGAAAACAGCTCTTATACTTTACAAAAAAAGCACCTAAACAGGCATGTTCAAGGGTCAGCTTCCGGTGATTTCTCCTGTCCACCTGGTGAATCTGAGCATACTGGCGCAATGTGGCAACTGCCTTATGTATGCAGACAACCCTCTCCTCCTACCACCTAACACTACAATCTGTGAGAGATGCACTTACATAGCCAAACTGAAAGCAAAGCTCTCTCTGGCCAAGATTGCGCTAGACAGTCAAGAGGAGAAGGTTAACACCTGTACTACACCTCAAGCAACTCATAGCCCTTCAAAACCCACACCATCAACACCCATACATAGCAACACTAAACCCACACATGCGGAGGCCCTTAACATTAACCTGCGCAAGCAACAAGTACCTCCGAAGCTGAAACACAAACAAACACCAGTCACAACCAAAGTGACACATAGCTCACAACACCAGTGTGCCACCCAACAACAGCCCCTAAGGCAAGACTATGTACCCAACACTTTAGTCATAGGTGACTGTATAGTCAGGCACACTGTTGTCCCACTCACCAGGCTGAAGGAGAAAATTACAGTCAGATGCCTGTCGGGTGCCAGGATCTGCCACATAACGCATGCACTCAAGTCACTCCACAACAAGTACAAATACAACTCTGTCATTGTCCATGCTGGAGTGAATGACTTGAGACGTACCTCTCTGGACTACATGAAAAGAGACATGGAAGAGCTCTCGGATCATGTGGCCCAGGCAAGTATGACCCTAGTCCTGAGTAGCATCCTGCCTTCGCCCAGAATGATACCACAGTATAAGGACAAAATGATTGACTTCAACAATTGGCTAAGGTTCTGGTGTCATTCAAAGGGGATCCAGTATCTGTCTGCCTGGGAAGACATGATCGACAAACCACGATGCTTTGCCAGAGATGGTCTGCACCTGTCACCCCTGGGATTCAGGTTACTGGCTAAAACTCTTGCCACCCCTATTGTGCCTTTTTTAGGCAAGGTTCAAAGGACAAAACCACCACAGTAACAGATACAAGCATGCAAAATCTGAAAGTAATGCTACTCAATGCTAGAAGTCTAAACCTCAAAATGCACTCTCTCGAGGCACTCCTAAAAATGGAGAACATCGATATCTGTGCAGTAACTGAGACCTGGTTCAAGGCTCCAGACAGCACCCCTGCAATACCAGGCTACAACTCTTACCACACTTTTCGGCCACAAAACCAAGACCAAAACACTAAAGGTGGAGTGTCCATATTCACCAAGGATATTCACACCTCCAGGCTAGTTACCCAACACAATGCATCTGAAATTCTCCAGGTGCAACTAACACTAGTAAGACTGCAATCCAAATTGTAGCTTGATACAGATCCCCCACCATGCCCCAAGATTCTCACTACACCTTTCTAAACATACTGGAAAATATTAAGATACAACCAAACACCCTAATACTGGGTGATTTCAACTACCCTGCCATTAACTGGGAAAACTACTCGGGTACCAACTGCTTTTTCCAACGGTTCTTGGAATTCATAAATTCCAGCGCCCTGGATCAACTAATCCATTGTCCCACCAGAGGCTATAATATCCTAGACCTGGTCATTACCAACATGGGAGATAGATGCTCCACACCATTAGTCACCCCCTCATTGGTCGGGTCTGACTATAAGCAAATCACCCTTGACATCCACATCCCACCCCCACCCCCCAGTAAGGAAACCTCCTTAAAAAAATTCTCAAAAGCCAACTTCATGCTACTGAAGTCAGAAGTTACAAACATCAGGACACCCATGCAGATGGGATCTGAAAGTTTGACTGCAGAATACTACACTAAAGCACTGTACGAGCACATCCACTCATGCATGAATTGTGCCATCCCAAATAGAACCAAGATGCTCTCCTCCAAAAAAAGGAAGCCAATCTGGTGGTCCCCTGCTATAAACAAACTATACAACAGAAGGAAGAAACTGTTGCAGAAAAGAGGAAAATCCCAGGATGCAAAAAACTCCCTCACCAGCCTCAGTAAGAAGCTGAGATCCCTCATAAAATCCTCAAAAGCTAGTTACGAAAATAAAATTGCCAAAGATTCCAAAGACAACCACAAGGCATTCTATAGTTATGTCAAGAATCTAATTGGCAATGTTCAGATCTGCTCTGAGCTACAACAGAATGGCATTAAATATACTGATCCCAAGGATATTGCCAGTATCCTAGCAGATAGATTTAGTGCCAACTTCACCCCCTTCTCACCCCCTAAAGGGCCCATCTCAATACCAAAAGATTGCCAAATTCCGGTAATCATGGCCACACAGGTAGAAACCACACTGTCCAAAGCTAAGACTACAGCATCCATGGGACCAGATGACATCCCAGGCTGTGTACTGCATGAACTACAAAATGAACTGGCACCTCACCTAAGTGTCATGTTTAATCATAGCCTCACCTCAGGCTTCGTGCCCAGTGAGTGGCGCACAGCTACAGTTATCCCACTCCACAAGGGGGGATCCACTTGGATCCTGGGAACTACCGTCCCATCAGTCTGACGAGCCTGATCTGCAAGGGCATGGAACGCATTATCATGGAACTTATAAACAAAGACATTGGCAACCTTCAAACACTGGACCCCACCCAGTTTGGGTTCGTGAAGGGCCAGTCTTGTCTCCTGAACCTGACTGACTTCTTCGAATCAGTCTCCAGAGCTGTGGACAAGGTTAAGGCGGCCCATACAACCTATCTGGACCTCGCCAAGGCCTTTGACACCATCCCCCACTCTGGAATCATAGATAAACTTACTAAGCTGGGCATAAATCCCTACATCACTCGATGGGTTGCCAACTGGCTTACTGACAGAACTCAAACTATAAAAGTAGCCGACTCCAAATCCAGCTCCAGACAAGTGACAAGTGGAGTACCTCAGGGTTGAGTCCTGGGACCACTCTTGTTTGGCATCTACTTCTCTGAAGTACAGGCCAACACTAAGGGACTCTGGCTAACAAAGTTTGCAGATGACTGCAAACTGGGAGCCATTATTGAATCCCCAAATGATGTGGATATTCTACAAAAGGGCCTTACAGAAACAGATGCCTGGTGCCATAGCCATGGGCTCAAGCTTAATGCCAAGAAATGTATAGTTATCCCCTTTGGGAAAAAACATGTACCCATGAATTACCATAGTTGAAAAACACTGGAACCACCACAATGCTTAAAATCAAACAAATCTTATTTAATTGAGTAAAAACAAGCGCTTTCACGCACAGTGATCGTGCGCTTCATCA
Organism: Protopterus annectens; assembly: GCF_019279795.1. Lineage (NCBI taxonomy): Eukaryota > Metazoa > Chordata > Ceratodontiformes > Protopteridae > Protopterus > Protopterus annectens. The sequence goes on from NC_056743.1 coordinate 1,225,688,146, forward strand.
GGTTACAAAATTTAAAACTTAAATCATTCCTTATATACAGAAAACCAAAGTACTAACAACAATTAATTAAACAATTGAGTCAGATCATTAAACCAGCTTATTAGCTAGATAGGAAATACTGCCCATGTAAGGTAGAAAAGGAAATCATACTGTCACATCCATTTTCATTCAAAATACATTATATGTACAAGGAGACTTTAAAGGTATGTTTAGAGTCTATTAACAAGACCTATTTTCCTAAATGCAACTACTTATCATAGTCATTATAAACTAATAACATTAAAATAAGATAAGTACTACGTATGTCAACAATATATCTACTACTGAATATGTACACGGAAATCTAACAACCATTTATAAAGCAGGTAAGCAGGGAAAAAAGAGAAAAGACAGAAACAAGTGAAAAAAGAAGAAGAAAAGAAATAGTGTATGAAAAAGGAAAGAGAAAAAACAAAAGTAATACCAGAATAACAGAGCAGGCAATAGGAAGGAAAAAAGGAAAGAAAAAGGAAGGACAGAGAGGAAGGAAGGGGGGGGAGCAGGAAGAGGGTAGAGAAAGGGAGAGAAAGGGAAGGGAGGGAAGGGAAGGGGGGAGGGGGAGGGGGAGGGAAAGGGTAGTGAAGGGGAAGGGGAGGGAAAGGGTAGTGAAGGGGAAGGGAGGTGTGTAGTTTAAAAGGGGAAGGGAGGGGGGGAAAGGGGAAGGGAAAGAAAAGGATAAGGAAAAAAGGAAGGAAAAGAAAAGGAAGGAAAGGTGTTACCCATGAATTACCACATAGGTGGCAGTACACTAAACATCAAAAGTGTGATGAGAGACTTAGGGACACAGGTGGACAGTGGTCTCACCTTCGATAACTACATCGCCACAACAGTCAGGAAATCCTTCTATGTAGCACACCTCATCACTAAGGGCTTTTCATCCAGAAAAAAGGAGGTCATTGTCCCACTGTACTCATCCCTCATTAGACCCATTATAGAGTATAATGCCCCGTTTGGTATGTACCTCACAAGACATCTGCAACAGCTGGAAAGGCCACAGAAATACCTCACTAAAAGAATCACAGGCCTAAAACAGACGCCATATGCTAACCGTCTAAAAAAACTCCAGCTATACTCTGTGGCATAGTGTCTACTCAGAGGCGATCTCTGCTCAACATACAAGGCCATGTCAAACCCTGAGCTGTTGGACATACTCCACTTAAAGAAAACCCAATCCCTCAGAGCCACATGCTCCAGGGATCTAAACCTTGTCATCACAATGAGCAAAACATGCTGGAGGGATAGGTTCCTGACCCAGAGACTCCCCATACTCTGGAAAAGACTGCCTATACATGTCAAGCAGAGTATCTCCTTGGCTCTCTTCAAAAGGAACTTTGATGATTGGATGGGAGATAGGAAATTCACCCCATGGATCATGTCAGTCGCTCTGCTAGACAGGGGTCCAGGGAAGTAAATATTGTGGGAAGAAATATCCAGGGAATTTGTTATGGCTAGGCTTGTATAGGCCCTAGGGCCTATAGCCTAGTACCAACCTATGAAACCTATGAACAAATTGGATTTGGCCTCCAGGGGACAAGCATCTTTTGGTTCTATGGTGCTCAGAAATATCCTACTCAAGTAGTTGGGGACTCGGTCCGATCTGTAATGTATGAAAAAAGATTTACAACATCAGATAAAGAAGTTATGCCTTACCATAACGTTCCATCTGTACTGTAGATCTTTGTTCATTCATTACTTCCCGCCCTCCTTCCCCCTACCTGGATTCTTGGTGGACTTTAGGAACTCTTGGTTAGGGTATTTGTGCAGACAGAGCCGCCTACCTTTTTTCCTATTACTACATCTTTTATCTAGGGCGGGCAAACTTGATCTGGAGTATCTAGGAGAGGGGCATTGTGGGTAGGTTCTTAGCTGAGAGTTTTTGGCTTGCGCGAGCTGGGAAACGGCCGTATCAGTTTCGAGGACGGAACCGAGGTCCTATCTGTAATGAATGAACAAAGATCTACAACACAGATGGAACATTATGGTAAGACATAACTTCTTTTTCTATTTATTGATATTAAATGTCCTGTGGGGGTGGAGTTTTTGTGGCAAGACCTTCCACTTGCTTTTACCAGGTATAACCACATCTATGCAACTGTGTACATGCTGGTATAGTTTAGTGGTGTATGTTTCAACATATTCAGTAGAGTTAGCTGGATTTTGTGGTGATTTGAGGCTTGCCAGAATATCACTTAGGAGCATGTAGTTTGTCTTGGAGAAATTTATTCAGGTACCAGAGGTAAAAGTAGTTCCTGGTTACAATTTTGTTTTGAAGGGGTGGCTTCATGGTCAGACCTAACAAATGACAAAGGCAAGGGATCATGCAAGATGTCCCCATATTAGTAAGGACACTATCTAAAGTGTTACTCCACCTGGTGGGTTCTCTTGACTAGTTGTTTCAGGATGTCTGTATTGACAAAGTACAGGAATCTTTGTGCTTGTGTACTAGTTGTGGTATAGATTTCCCAGACTATAGTTGGATAGTTTAGATCACCCATGAAAATGGTGTTGGGTTTAATATTGAGTGACACTAGTTCTTGTAGAGCGGTATTGTAGCTTTCTTGGGTCATAGGGGCAGTTTTTTAGCTAGCTAATATATGTTAAAGGACCTTTCTGATGGTGATTTTGACATTAAGAAAGAAGCTCTAGTACATTATGCTACTTAACTAGCCTCGATGTGAATCTCTACTGAGTGAAGATTGAGACGCTTCCACCTTTTTTTCCATCCTGTGCAGTGTCTGGTCTAAAAGTGTGGAAGGCATTGTAGCCCTGCAAAACCATGTCTCAGTTACTACACATACGTTTACTTCCTCTAGTTTGAGGAGGGTTTGTAGGGAGTAGATTGTCTTGCTTAGGGTCCTAGCATTGATCAGTAACACCTTCATACTTTCCTTCTCTTGTTTCATTACATTGTAGGTACATCTGGTTGGTATTGTGAAAAAAAGGCAATGTGGGAGTGGATAATGTGTTTGCCAAATTTCAAAAGCCTAGGGGGGACAGGTGCAGAGCATCTCTGACAAAACAGTGTGGTCTGTCAATCATGTCCTCCCACGCTGACAAATATTGGACCTACTTTGAATGACACCAAAAACTAAGGCACTTATTAAAGTCAGTTATTCTTTGCTCATATTGTGGCATCATCCTTGGAGTTACCACCTTGTGAGGGACAGTCCCTCTTTGGGCAGTTGTGTCCTGCTAAAAAAGTGTAAAAATGGGACTTGTCCTGAGATTTTAGGACAAAATTATTTCCTATATTTTATGCAATAGTTGCATAAAACATTTATTCTGTATCTGAAACACCTAAATGTTATAAGAAACAGAATAAGCAACTAAAATGCTACAAGAATAACCTTTTATTTAGGCAAAAAAGGGAAGTTCTGTCCTTTGTACTGGCCATGGGTATGTTTTGGCCTGCAAAATCTGATGTTTGTACCAAAAATGTCCCACTTTGGGCATTTAAAAAGGTGGCAACCCTACCTTGGACTAGGTAAAATGCTGCTGAATGCTAAGCTCATACCTGCCTAGGACACATAGTCTGAGAGCTCCCTTTATGTCTCTCTTTATATAGCCAAAGTAGGTAAGTCTCAAATCATTGACCTCCACATGTACTATGACACAATCATATTGGTTGGTACCTGTTGTTACAGGACTTATGTGTGTGATCTGTAGCTTTTGTTCTGAGTATTTCTACAGATGCCAGCCTACTGGGTTTACAAGGGTCATGCTAACTGCTGTCATTAATCAGGATGCATGTCCTTGAATATTAATGAGATAACATTGTAAAATTAAAAAGTGTCCATGATTATTTTTGGCTTTGTTTATTATTCTGGTGTCAATATGTATGATTTACTCTCTTTCTATGTACCTAATTTTATGCATTCTGGTAATCTCATAGCTATTGTAACCCAAACACAGGTGTACGTCATACATTTGTTTTTTGTTTTTTTTGGGTACTTACCTATTATGGCAACCAGATTGCTAACGTCATGGTTTGTAATATTTTCCCGAAACGATGTTTTGTAACCTAAGAACTAAGAAGGGGTGTGTAAACTCTTAACTAGTATTCTGTCAGATTGTTTGATGGAATGTCTGATTGTTACATTTGGGAGACATTTCTGTGAATCAGCATTTACAGCACCACTTGTTAATACTGTAACTGGCTGTTGGGAGTAAAGAAGTTCGGTTAAAAGTAGTCTGTGAAGCGGAATAATGTCTAAGATAAATCAGTCAATGTGAAAATCTTTAACTCGGGAAAAATAATAAATAAAGTGACCCTCTGATTGACATTTTGCTGTTATTTTAAAGGCCAATAACGTGATTTCTAATGATATTATTTTAAGATAAGCAATATGATTTCTAAAGTTTACCGATTAAGATTATGCCTGTGACAACTACAGTTGTTTCCAATTTCTCATAAAAGGAGGTTGTGATTTAACCGCAAATCAGGACAAACTTTGGCAAACGTCTATACAGCAGTGTGTGTGCGCGTGCGTGAATTTGTCTCTTACCTGCCAATTTGCTCACAATATATTTTGTGCTATACGGTTAAGTTTGATGGCGCCTTAAACTCTTGGCGCGTGTTATGTACTACGGACATAGTGCTGAGATTTGAGGCTTCGGTTACATGCGAAAAGTAAAAAGTTCGTCTAACGTTTCATTACTTGCTTCTACCTATTTTTCCGTATTTATATAGAGGGAGAGACTGGTGACTGAGATAAGGTTTGTATTGTAATCATAATAGAGTCCACTAAAAAAAACTAAACAGTTGGAAACACAACTTAAAAGTGATGTTGGGTTTCCTGCGACTTATTCTTCATAAACAACGCATTCAAAGCGAAGGTTAAAAGTAGCGCACGACTTTTAACTGAGTAAAACTTGCAGGCTTTTTCGGTATAATCTAAATA
>NC_056743.1:1225693585-1225709769 GCF_019279795.1 Protopterus annectens
TAAAAAAAAAATGAAGGGGAAAATAAATGGGTTAGTTTAACCTTGGTAGGGTTTGGTTGAAATTTTAATAGCCACTTGAATCTTGTTCCAGATTTTGGTTGCTATGCAGGAATATAAATTATGTCTTATGTTTTGTTTAGGTTATGTGATATGAGTGAAGTGGATGGTTAGGAAGGTACTGTTTGAGAAGGTTACTAATGGATAGACAGTGGAAAGGATTACATATAATTTTGTGGGCAAGTAGAAGTTGAGTGTACTTGACGTAATAGGGCAACTCAAGCCAGCTTAATATTTTCAGAACAAAGCAGTGAAGACTTTTATATGAAAGACTGGTTACAAATCTAGCTACCTTGTTATAACATAGTTTTAGTTTTGTGATGAGGGAGATTCGAATATTGGTAAGAACTTGTGAGGCATGCAGTAAAGAAGGTAGAAGGTATATGTTTGCCAGTGTGACTCTGGAGGAATTGGTGAGGATTTTTTTTTTAGAACATTTCAGGTTTTGATGTGTTTTGTTTGGAACTTACAGTCACGATGGAAGGTTGGACGTGAGGTTGTGCCCAGTCATTTCCCAGGTCGCCCTTACCAGAAGCGCCACTTTATTGAACCCTCTAAGTGAGCTGAAAGCTGTGAGCACAGTAACCTAACTGACAAGGTTGTGCCCAGTCATTTCCCAGGTCGCCCTTACCAGAAGCGCCACTTTATTGAACCCTCTAAGTGAGCTGAAAGCTGTGAGCACAGTAACCTAACTGACAAGGTTGTGCCCAGTCATTTCCCAGGTCGCCCTTACCAGAAGCGCCACTTTATTGAACCCTCTAAGTGAGCTGAAAGCTGTGAGCACAGTAACCTAACTGACAAGGTTGTGCCCAGTCATTTCCCAGGTCATCCTTACCAGAAGCGCCACTTTATTGAACCCTCTAAGTGAGCTGAAAGCTGTGAGCACAGTAACCTAACTGACAAGGTCATTATCCAGTCCTACCATCACAAACCTAGTTCAATGTAAATAACCCCTCTAACACTCCTACCCGAGCCCTGTAACACAGCAGTACATCCCATTAATGGTGTAAAATTGGGCAAAAGCTAAAAAAATAAAAGTACAACCAGCTATATTTTTGCATTGGGCATAAGCAAAGGATTAAAGGATTAAAGTAAATATTACTATTCTCTCCATTACCTGATCAGTGTGGGGTCGGACTAACCCTAACCCCGCCTCTGACGTATGCGAGGTTTCATACTCTCGCAGCAAAGCGCCATCTTTATTCCCTTACAATCGTGCTGTGTCTACAGAACTTAGGAGATAGGCGTCTTGTTGGGTATGCAACTACTAAAGACATATTTCTGTACATATCTATACTGTTGAACTTGCTATTGCTGCATAGTCTGTCGAATGGAAGTGGATAAGAAATCATAGTGTTCACCAGCCTTTGCATCTCTGTTAACCTGCACACATCGCTACACATAAGTAGCGTGCACTGCAAACTTAGCGACTGCATTCCCAGCACACTCACACCAAAGAAACTATTGATTCTAGCCTGAAATGTTCAACAACGGCAATTCTAGCATGTTTAAGCTGCCAAAGGTCTATGACTACATTTCTAGCCCGCACACACCAGAGACTCCACTAATACGAGCCTGAAATGTTAGCGCCTGCAATTGTAGCATGTTTTAACCTTTGAAAGGATTAGCGACTGCATTTGTAGCATGTTTTTACCTGTGAAAGGATTAGCGACTGCAATTGTAGAATGTTTAAAGAATAGGCCACACCATTTTTAGCGTGGAACACTCTATTTCACAACCAAAGCTATTGTAAGCGTTTGTTGTCTCAGGAGTTTAAAGCATCACTTGTCTAGTGCATAAAAGGGTGGATTCCTAAACTGTATATTTAATTTTGTCACTTTAAACTGTAAGCATGAATGCTTAGGATATAAGGATAAGCTGCTGATACATATTCCTCTGTGAAAGTACAGTGTTGAGTGTAAGCTAAGTGTTATATTCTTCCTCTCCCAGGTTGTGCCCAGTCATTTCCCAGGTCGCCCTTACCAGAAGCGCCACTTTATTGAACCCTCTAAGTGAGCTGAAAGCTGTGAGCACAGTAACCTAACTGACAAGGTCATTATCCAGTCCTACCATCACAAACCAAGTTCAATGTAAATAACCCCTCTAAAACTCCTAACCGAGCCCTGTAACACAGCAGTACATCCCATTAATGGTGTAAAATTGGGCAAAAGCTAAAAAAAAATAAAAGTACAACCAACTATATTTTTGCATTGGGCATAAGCAAAGGATTAAAGGATTAAAGTAAATATTACTACTCTCTCCATTACCTGGTCAGTGTGGGGTCAGACTAACCCCTCTCCGCTTGCCCTCGCTGCGCTCGGGCTCGCTCCACGCCCCTCCCTGCCCCCGTATCCCACCCGCCCCCAGTGGTCCTACTTTTATACCTAACTAACCACACCCACTACTATCCATACTCTCACACAATCACGCGTGACTTTATCTTACATTCACCCACCTCCCTATACTTGAACCACTCCCACCTCACTTGTTATCTGCCTAAGCATAGATAACAATGTTAAATAACATACAGCCCCACCTCTCTCTGGCTCTCAAGCCAATAATAAAAACTCTGCCCCTTACTTTATTAGTCCTTACATCACTACATGCCCTAACTACTTATGAGTACACTATCTACTACGGATATCACTATCCCAAATATCATACCTGTAGTCTATCATCCTTACCTTACACTGCTTATCCTACTCACTACCCCACCAATATGGTACAATACATCAGATACCCCCTCCCCTATAAACCAAGAATTAACTCTCCTAAATCCAAATATACAGACATTTTACTACTCAAACTCCTGAAACTCATAGAACATCTAAGAAAAAACCTGTCCAAGGATGGTGACATCCACCCCAATCCTGGCCCTATCACAAACACTTACTTACATAACCTATCTCTTCCCCCAACCTCTCCTAACTCCCTCCTTATCTGTCATCTTAATATAAGAAGTCTAAACAACAAAATACACAATCTGCACGCCCTGTTAGAGATATACCACCCCGACATTATGTGCCTGTCTGAAACCTGGTTAAAACCAGCCACAAAAGATACTGAAATCACCCCACAAGGCTATAACATATACAGAAAGGACCGCCCAGTAAAAAGGAGGTGGTCTCAGTCCTCTATAAATGCTCACTAAATATTACTTTGAACCCTTCACAACCCCCAAATCTCCAATGCAGAATTAATCTCCTGAAGATCCAAATAAATAAGGAAAAAGTTATTAATCTAAGTGTGATCTACATTCCCCGAAGCAACACTGACACACTTGAGCATATCTTAAATTGGCTAGCTACCAATTGTCCCCAGGAAACTATTATCCTGGGTGATATGAATATAGACTGGAACCAATGCTCCTCTGAGACCAACCCCACCCTCATAAATCTCCATGGCTTCTCACAAAACATAACCTCCCCACCAGAATTGGTAACTCCAACCAAAAGAAAGTCTTCTTGACTGGATACTCACTAACAGTCCATCTCACGCCTATAAATCTGGGACTCTCCCAAAGCGAAATCAGTGACCATCTCATAACCTACATAGAGAAAAACAAGGTAGGAGATGTAAACTACCAGTCTACAAATCTATCAGGAACACTAAACAATTTGACCTTGCCAAATTCCAACTTGAGCTGCAGTCCTGTAACTGGTCTAATCTTAAATCCCTCCCTCTTGAGGAAGCCAAGTATAACCTTTAATTCCACCTTTATAAAAATACTCAATTCACACGCCCCATACGCTCAGCCAAGGTTAAAACCTGACTGCTCCATGGCTAACAAAAGACTCTAAGTATAAAATCAAACTTAGAAACAAAGCCTGGGACAAATGACGTGCCTCCAAAACCCCCTAGACCGAGCTCATTTCCAACAACTTAGAAATGTGACAAAAAAATCCATTTTACTAGACAAAAAGAACTACTACCTCCAACTCCAAAATAAACATCAACTTAATCCCCAAAAGTTCTGGGCAGGTATTAACAACCTTCTCCATCCAGGCAAGACCTCTACCCCAACTCCGGCCGACCTAAATGATAAAAGTCCTGAAGAAGTGGCCAATGCATTTAACTCTTTCTTTATTAATGTTATCAAATCTTTAGCGGCACAACAAACTCTGACCAACCCCACTACCACGAGTCCGACTCTGAAGTCTGAACCCTCCTTCCACCTACAACCTGTTTCCACTTCCTTCATTAGATCCCTACTGCAGAAACTAAAACCTACTACAATTGCTGCTGACCTTCTTCCAGCTGATTACCTACAAAAAGCTGCAGAGGTCATAGCTTACCCCATCTCCATCCTAATTAACCGCACCATAACGGAATCTACTATCCCCTCAATCTGGAAAATCTCCCACATCATCCCTCTCCACAAAGGTGGGACATCTACTGACCTATCCAACTACAGGCCAATAGCCATATTGTCACCACTTGCTAAAATCATGGAAAAATGCATACACAATCAACTAGTACCCTATCTAATCCAGAACAAGCTCCTGACTACCTCACAGCATGGCTTTAGACCCAAACACAGCACTACCACTGCCCTCCTGTCCTTCACTGACACAATAAACCACAACAAAAAAAACAAAAACATGTCATCCGCTCTCTTTCTTGACCTATCAAAGGCCTTTGATATGGTCAACCACCAACTACTGCACAACACTCTAAAAACATTTGAACTAGACAACACAACACTCAAGTGGTTCCATGCCTATCTCTCAGACAGAAATCAAGCCGTTACTATGGCAAAACAAACTCTCACCCCATTACCTAACACCATAGGGGTTCCCCAAGGCTCCATCCTGGGACCCCTACTCTTTTCTATGTTTATAAACGACCTCCACACAGTCATCCCGAGTCCTCCTGTATACAATGGACGACTCAACACTCATAAACACGGACAGGTCACCAACTAAGCTATTATCCAAAACCCAAGACTGTCTGGCTGCAGTTGAAGACTGGTTGCTAGGTCGCCATTTGATCCTTAACCCTAAAAAAACCAAACTATTACTCTTCCAGCCTACCCATAAACCTACCCCCATACCCTTTTCTGTTCAATCCAAAAAATGGGACTACTATATCCCCAGACTCAAATTCCAAATTACTAGGTGTTACCATAGACAACAAACTCAGATTCGACCTACACATTAACCAAACTATTAAAACAGTTAACAAAAAACTGGGGTCTCTTTATAGAATAAGATCCTTTCTTACTCCCAAAGCAAGAGAAGCCACAGCCCGCTCTCATCTCCTCTCCTCACTCCTTTATGCCTCACCCATACTTACCAACCTGTACAAATCTGACCTAAATAAGCTCTCTGGCTGCTACAATCACATTGCTAGATTTGTTACTGGCATGCCTTACAAAACCCATCACTGTATCAACCTGCACAACCTAGGCTGGGTGGAACTACCTAACCTACTTCAACAAACCCAGCTAACTATAGCTTACAAGATCCTCCATCATCCAGATTCCATCCCTGCACTGCGTAATTTAATCACCCCATATCTAAACCTAACTAGTCTGGCTCAGCAAATAGGCTACTTGCTCAAACAGTCAAATCCTGTAACTCTGGAGGTGACTCGCTGTTTGCAAATTCCATTGGTAAAATACGGAATTCCCTTCCGCCTCAACTCACCACCATCACCTCTTTATCCAAATTCAAGAAAAATCTAACCCTTCACTTTAAAAATCAGTGGCTCTGTCAATGTTCCAAGCCAGACTAAACCCACCACCCTCCGGAACCCCACTTCTCCTCATGTTTCCCTCTAGGCTCTTCCTCTGTCTAGCATTTACTCTGACATTTTCTCCTTTTAAACCTTATATGTTCATCAATTACATAATCCTACTGTACCTACATATTAGTCTTATATGTTTACCATTTACATAATCTTATCGTATCTACGTATTAGTCTTAGTAAAGAGCAGTAGTTTCTCTGTTCACTTATCTCTTTGTACCTATGTATTAATTATCAAAACATGTAATATATTCTCTGTTTATAAGTACGTAAACTAATGTCAATGTGGAGCTTTTCTCCCCGGGCCTCCGCTGAAAATGGACATGTATCCAGTCGGATTTTCCCGGTCAACAAATGTAAAATAAAAAATAAAATAAATAAAAAATAAATACATTTTTATGCAATTTTGTATATGCAAATCAAATTTCAGTTGATCATCAGTTCTGGCATCTAGTAACCTGGTATGAGATCTGACTTCTATATCTGTGTGATTGAGAGAAGTGTTTGTGAAGATACTTTTGAGAGGTCCTAGAGATTTGGAAAGAAACAGCGACAGCTTGGTATTACTGGTATTTAGGAAGAGGTGTTTTCCAAAGAATCAGGATTCCATTTTGAGTAATGGCGTGTCAATGGGGAAGAGTGTTTGATGAGCAGATAAAGGTGGAGTCATCGGAGTACTGGATGAGGGAAGCCTCTTGGAAGGATTTATGAAAGCTGTTAATAGAGATGTTAAAATAAGAGGTCCAAGGATACAGCCTGGAAGCACACCAGTATGAAGTGGGAGAAAAGATTGTTGCCAATGAGAAAGGTAGCTAGATAAGCAGCTGAGTGTTGTATTAGACAGACCAAGTGCCGACATTTTAGAAAGTAATTTAGAGTGAGAGTCTGTGTCAAAGGCTTTGGAGAGATCTAAAACAGGGAAGAGACAAAGTTATTGTTATTTGTAGCTTTGATGACATTATCTAAGAAGGCAATCAGGGAAGTTGTTGTGCTATAATATGGGCAAAAACCATGTTGAGTAAAGGTTATTAGATTTTCTTGAAGACAGTACTAAAACATTTGCTGATGCATGCACTTTTTTTTAGAATGTTAGAGAGGGGTATAAGACAGCAATAGGCCTAAAGTTTGTCATTCCAGAGGAGCTGCCTCCTTTGTTATGACCTTTGCATGATTAAGAATTTTTTTCCCAAAAAAATAAGACATGATTCTTGAACTGATCTGCTGATCAAGATAGAGACATGATAAGCAATGAAAGTAGCTGCAAGCTTTAGATGTTCTGTAGGTTGTCAAGAGAGAGTGAGAGCAGGGTTTGAGCTTACAGAGTAGGTGTTTTATATGCGAGGTACAGACAGCTTTTAAGGAGAAGAGGGGTTTATTGGAAGTGGGGATCTCATCAGGGCCGTTGTGTTTGTATGGGATTTTTGTGTTATTCAGTTTATAAAATGGGAGTAAATTTATTAGCAGTTTCTAAGGGAGATCTATCTGGCCAGGAGGTGGGTAAAGTAAGAGTTCCAGGGTGTAGGACTTTGTTAATGTAGAACTAAATTTTTTTTTTTATGGTTTATTTGTGGTTCTAAGCAATGCTGTTTTTCATTAGCAATGACTTGAATGTTAGCAAGGTTAAGTAATGCTTATAAGTTTGAAGGGGAGCAGGAGATTTGGTTCAAAGCTTTGTCTCTCTTGTGCATTAGTGTGTAACTAGCGTGGCACAGCCCAGACAGTCTGGTAGATTTAACACATTTTCATCTGATGTAGGGTACTGAGAAGTAATGAACTGAACTGAAGTGCAGCATCTTACACAGGTAAGATGTAAAGATTTGACCAGTTAAGGGATTAAAGAACACTGTTGAAAAATATCAGATTTAAAGTTGGGCAGGTCATGGCATTCTTTAAGAAGTTGATCTTTGGAGCTGTGTTTTTTTAATCTCTGGACATAGATGGGATAGTGGTCACTGAGTGAGTTTGGGTCTACTTGATATTATCAAATTCTCACTTACCCAAAAATTACATTCACGAGACGACTTTGCCGAAAATGTATTTTAACAAACACCCAAATTAATGAAGTTGTACTCCAGAAAACTAACCACTTGGCCACCATGGCAAACTTTGCCCTTTTCCCCACTATAACAAGATCTCAGAGTTGGTATATTTAGTTGCGGGGTGTGGAGGTGAAGTCCCCCACTTGGGTGGGTTTGATTTGTTTCAGTGAGTTTTTTTTTTTTTTTTTTTTTTCGTGGTGGCCAAGTGGTTAGTTTCCCAGAGTACAACTTTGGTGATCCGGGTGTTCGTTAAAATACGTTGTCGGCAAGTCATCTCGTGAATGTAATTTTTGGGTAAGTGTTAATTCAATAATATGATGTAAACCAGTGAGTCTGGGAGGGTTCTTGGAGAGCTTTTATTGTTTAGGATTTGAAACTAGGATACAATCTAGAATGGAGCCAGAGATTTTGTTGGGGAGAGTATGGGACGTTATAAGTTCTGTAAATCCATATTGGTTGATGCTATTTGAGGGACAGTCTGTTGAAATGTGCTGATGCTATTAGACTGACAGCCTGCTGAAAGGTGCTGCCAGTCAGTGTTGATATCACTAAGGACTGTAGTTTTAAAGGATATGGAATTTGATATCCAGTTAAGGATATTTTCCAGGACAGGGATATCTTGCCTGGAGGGATATAAAGGGCAATGATACATAGATTTTATGATTGTTTAGTTTCAGGTTAGAAATTGGTATCGGTGCAAAGCGAAATGTAGGCAGGACAAAGCATGAGGGACAGAGAGCAAGATCGTTTGAAAATAAGATGGTTACACCACCAGATTTTTTTGTGTAATCTATAAGCTTTTATAATATTATAGCCTGGGGGAAGAATTTCAGTCTTTGATGTGTGGCTTAAGCCAGGTTTCAGTGAGGATGATAATGTCAGGTGAGTAATGAGAGATCCAGGAATGGAATTCTGTTAGACTGTTAACTATACTTTGGATGTTGATGGAAGAGATTTTTAGGTTTCTTGGAAAAACAGAGGAAAGAGCTGAGCCAAGTATGTTTCTAAGAATCAGAAACATTCAGTTAAATTAACCAACTGATGGGTTAATGTTACCAATGTAACTACAGAGAAAGTAACAGAACAGTCAGTAGTTAAAAATGCATTGAGTCCACCTTCGTCAGAGTTCAGTATGGGAAGGAAAACAGTTGGATTAGCAGCTTGGGTTGTCAGTATGGGTCAATCCTCAATAAAAGGAACAGCAGCAGTACACATAAATGCTTGATTTTTCTAAGGGAGACAAGCTGCTCATGGGTAAGAAAACCATACCTATCAAGATGCAAATCCTCCTAGTCTCCTTTGGAATGTACCTCATGGGACAAATCAAACTAGAAAGCCCCTATATGTTCCTAAAAAATTCCCTGGTTTAAAAACCTTAAGCTAGTAGAAAAGGCTGGAAGCATTGTCCCTTTATTCAGTATCTTACAGACTCCTGATGGAAGATCTAGGCCTTGTCTTCCATGTGATTAGGGATTCAGTGGTCTTTGATGTCTTGTATCTCCACAAATCAAATAATCCACCAAATACCACAACCATGGATCTAAATATTCATCAAATAATGCAACATCCCTTGATTCCCTTTATACAGGGCCTGCCCAAGTTACACAAGGATCCTGTAAATCCACCGCTTAGACCTATAGTGTCTGGTAGAAAATGAAGTACATAGTCTATGTCCATCTTTCTAGAAAAGCATTTCAGATCACTTGTCAATACCAAATCACATATCCTGAGTGACCCCAGCCAATTTCTGATTGATCTTTGAGTTTACACAGGCTGCATTTGATGCAGAGGGATGGTAGTTGGTAACCTTGGATGTAAGTTCCCTCTTCACAGTTATACCAAATATGTTGGGTATTGAATGGGTGGTACAATATTTGATGGAACAATATATGTTTAGTGATAGTAAGGTTGAATTATTTACTTGAGTTGGTTTTATATAACAATGTATTTGTTTTTGATGGTAATTATGTTTGCAAAGACATGGTGTAGCAATGGGCACATCATGTGCCAACAGCTACGCCAATTTCATTATGCTCATCTGGGAACTTAAGCACATATTGGTTGATACATATGTAAAAGTCATTTTATTTTACAGATGTTTTATGGAGGATTTATTTTTGATTTGGAAGGGTACACGAGATGAGCTGGTTATGTTTATAGAAGATATTAATGCTAGTACTACATTTCTGAGATTTACAGCTAAGTATTCTAAAATAGAAATTACTTACTTAGATATACTTATCAGAGTTTCAGGCAGTGGACAGATGGATACTTCACTATATAGGAAACCTTGTTACAGGAACAACTTTTTACACCGAACAAGCATGCACCCTAAATACGTATTTGATAACACAGGGCAAAGACTAAGAGTCTTAAGGATGAATGTCAGTGAAGGCAATTTTATGGTTGAAAAGAAAGACCTGGAGAATAAGTTGGTGGATAGGGGCTACAAGAGGTGTAATATACAACAAGTACTGAATAATGTCTCTGATGTTAGAAAAGGTAGAGGCAGACCCTTCTTTTCTTCAAATCCAGCTTCTATTCACCCCAAGAGACTGAGTGATAGTAAATGCAGGGTACCGGTGACTTATTCTTACACTACAGGGTATGTCTTGGATATTCCAAAAAACAACCAGAGCACTTGGAAAAATCCCACGACTCTTCTCAGTGTAGTTTATATTTTATTTAACACTCCACAGAAATAAAAAAACACACATAAACAGCCCCTTCAGGCCTCTATACGCATAAGCATAAATGCTTTCTTAACAAACATATAGCGTTTTCGTCTGCAACCAAACTTCCTCAGATTAAACGCATTCGTAAAACAGAACTCGACTTAAATACGTTCTTACTTAATCAATTAGAATATTTCATTGGCAGAAAACCTTATAACATCTTATAACACTTCCCCCAAATAAAATCTTGTTAAGAAGTACATAGAACTCATAATTCAAATGTAGCCTACATTCATTTCCTAAACTAGTTAGTAATATCAATCATAAAACTTTATAAAAATTCATTCATAAAATGTGTTTATAAAAAATACATTCCTAAAAATGTTCATTATAATATCAAAAGATATTTAATAGCTCTATCTAGTGGACATCTTAAAAATTGCATCAGTAACCAAAAATTTGATCTCTTCAGTAAAATTCAAGCAAGTACATTATCATATTAAAAAATAATAATAATTATCTAAAAAGATTTTTTTGTTTAAAAGCAATAAAATAGATGAGTATTAAAGTTTTGCTGACCTTTATTTCAAAATTGGCTTAAGGGAAACTGAATCATTAAGCCCTGGAAACTTTGTAGCTTCCAATGTTAATTGCCAGAAAAGATCTTTATATTCAAGACGGACTTCCCATGGACCATCCCTAATGTCCTTAAGTACCACTTCTAGGACAAAAAAGAAAAATCTGGCTTCTTCAGAGCATTATTTTTACATGTATTCCTAATATCATAATTATGCTCATACATTCTACTTTTCAACTTTCTTTTTGATTTCCCCACATAAAATGCATCACATTTATTACGTTACTAAATAGACTATACCACTTGCTTCACAATTTGCAAAATATTTACTCATAATTAACCTGTCCCTACTAACAGGTTATACTGTATCTGTTCTTTTTATACATGTACACTGAGAGCAGCATCCACAATTAATAGTAACCACTTTACCTTTTTTTGAGCTATAAATTCATTCTTATTATTTTTCCAAGATATTTTTAATACTTCTACCCTTACGATAGGTCCATTTAAATGGTTTGTTAAAAATAATCTCCAGGTCTGATGTGGCAGTAAACCTAGCCCATTCATTCTCTAATAATTCTCTGTGTATAAATCACCGTTAAAATCTGTTAGAAAGTTACTAACCAGTACTCCATTAACCTTATCTGACAAGTCTTGCTAATTTTCTTTCCTTGTGGACATACCCTCACCTAAAATAGGCTTGAATTTCCCCTTCCTTTCCTGTCTTATTTCCTCTTCCACTTTCTTAATCAAATCCACTGGGTAAGCTCTTTCATAAAACATGTTGAATAGTTTTTTACATTCATTCTCAAAGTCACTATCCTTTGATGTCATCCTGCTTCCCCTTACACATTGTCCTTTTATTATTCCTTTTTTCTGATAAAAGGGGTGTGCACTATTAAAAGCTAAATATGAATTCGAGAATGTCTCTTTCCTATATACTTTAGAACTAAAGCTACCATCCTGCTTAGAAACAGAAATGTCCAAATCTTCAAGCCTGTTTCTATTTTATATGTAAATTGTAAAAACCCACTAGATTCTGATATATATTTAACAAATTCTAAAAACCTTTCTTCTGTATCATTCCATAAAAAACACATATCGTCCAGGTATCTTTTATACAATTTTCCAACAATTGACATACCTGGAGCCTAAAATAAAATTTCTTCCCAAAATGAAAGTATAATATTAGCATACGTGGGGTCACATCTTGCCCCCACTGCCATGCCTTGTTATTGCTGAAAAAATTCACCTTCATGGTGGATAAAATTATTTTTAGCACAATTTCCATTAAAGTTAAAATCAGATAAAAATCCTTGTTACTAAATTTGCCATACTTCACTAAGGTTTCTTCGAACCATTTCATCCCTTCTACATGTGGGATAGAAGTAAATAAATCTACTATGTCTATTGTAATAAAAATTATACTGTCATCATATATACTCTCTTTAATATTCCTTAGTAGATCACATGAATCTTTAACCAGTCCCTGGCCACTCATAGCCATCTCATTTAATTTCTTGTCTAAAAACTTTGCCAAATGGGCAGTAATTGACCCCTCTGAGGCAACAATGGGTCCCAATGGTGGATTTTGAACACTCTTGTGTACTTTTGGAATTCCAAATATGGTGGGAGTCATGGGATTTTCTACATGTAGGAAGTTATAAGTACTCACATCAATGGTGCCTTCAACTAATAAACCATTCAATGACAATTCCACTTTCTTATTCGCAATATTAATTTCATTTATAGAAACTCTTCTATACTTTGTTGTCTCCTCCAAAATCTCCATCATTTTTGCTTCATAAATCAAATTATCTATAATAATAGCACCCCCACCCTTATCCGGCCTCATGACTCTCACTGATTTGTCTTGACTCAATTCTTTTAATAATGTATTTTCTTCTCTTGATAAATTAAAGTCAATCCTATGCTTATTTATTTCAGTAAATTCTTTTTCCATTAAAGCCTCAAAATGTTTTAATTGTAAATGTAAGCGTGGGTTAAAAGTGATTCTCCTTTTTAATTCTATATCCACTTGTGGATTCAATTCTTGCCCAAAAAAAGAGTTCCAAATTTTTCTTTCTCAAAAATAATTTTAAGTCTATTAGCACTTTGCTGATATTTGCTTTACTTTTTGGGATAAACTTAAATCCTTTTGATAACAAGTTAAAATAAAAGTCTCATTCACTTCTTTACTACTGTAATTGTAAATGTTATACCCCCTAAAACTAAATACACTTCCATCTTGTTTTATACAATTAGTATCTGTTAAGGATTCTGCCTGTTCCAATGGTTGTACCTCCTGTACCCCCCCATACTGTAATATATTGGTGGTCGATTCCTTATCCTTTCTGAACTTCTTAAAGCGGGGAGTTCTAAAGGGTCTTGTAGGTCATATGTATGTTCATTGTTCCCATTTTCTTCCACATTGTAAGTTGTCCCACGCTCATTTTTTTCCCATTCACAAACCTACTATCCTTAGCCTTGTTCGTTGATGTTTTGGATATTATAAGGAAGCATTGGCCCATTATAACAACGAATAATGATATTAAAAAGATGGTGGGTGAACAACTTAACTTTATCTTTAAGAAGAAACGATCTTTAAAACAGATGCTTTGTTATCCAAAACAGTTCACTGATGCTAAAACTACTAGGAATAAAATGGGTTCCACTTATAAAGGAACTAGACGATGTCATACTTTTAAGTGCTGCAGTTATATTGACACTACTGGTATGTTTATACACCAGATCAGGGTAAACAGTATGTGTTTGATGTTCAAGCTACTTGTACTTCTTCTCATTTGGTTATTTAGCATGCTGCACTGCCTGCACAAAGTTCTACGGAGGCATGACTGACAGACAGTTGAAGGAACGTAGAGTAGAACACTTAAGACACGTAAATAATGGTACTGAGTGCAGCGCTCTTTCTAAACATGTGAAGTTCACCTCACACACACATTGTTTTAAGTTTCAAGTCATAGCACATGCAGCAGCTACTAACAGGCTGGGTGATGTTAGGAATGCTACTGAAAGCTTAGAGACCAAGTGGATATCTAGGTTAAGTGCTGATTATGGTTCAGGATTGAATTATAAAGTCCCCCTTAAACCTTTGTTACAGACACGCTCACTTTTTGGATGAGCTTTATATACACTTATGTGCATTAGTTGATTTTAAGTTTATTTCTTATTTTTACATTTTTATTACATTTATTGTTTGTATTCTTTTAACACATAACTGCTTAATTAGTTGATTTGCTAGTTGAATTTCTGTATAAACTGCAGTGTGTGACTGCATTTTTATACTGACATCTGAAGAAGCAGCAAGAGCTGTGAAAGCGCTTATGTTGTTTTAAAATAAAAGATTGTTCGTTTTATGCTGAGAACCTGGTGTCATCCCCATCATTCTACTTTTTTGGACTACTTTACTCTGGTTAATGTATTCTTTGTTCAATGAGTTAGTCCCAATAGGCCAGTATCCTCTTCTCCAGGAAGACTAGAGGTGGCATTCATACTGAGAATACTCTTTTTTTCAATAAGCGACATGGCATCTTTTAAATCCAAGCTGCCACCAACTTGGGCAGTTGGGGCCTTGGTTTAACATCTCATCAGAAAGATGGCACACTCAGGAGTGCAGCACCCCCTTACACTGCACTACACTGACAACATTAGAAAATGAATCCAACTACCTGGTGTGGGAACAAAACCCACAACCTACTGCACCAAATGAGTGTGCTACTTTTTGAGCTAGTGACTGAATCGACAGAGTTTCCAGAATACTTAGGAATAGGATTTTGGAACACTTAATTGATAACAGATGTAAAAATACCACAGATGCTCTTTCTGTACGTACACTTTTTTTTTTTTAATTTTTATTAAATTTTAACTGAACATTCTGTACATACTCAAACACCCCGATTTTGAATTTGCTGGGACTGATCCTATTAACATTTATAATCCAAATAAAATGGGCTGGCATGATAAGTTAGTAGAGGGTGTAATTAATCTATGTTTAATTTAGGGGCATTAGTTCAGCTATATCTGAATGAATGTTTTTAAATGGTGATTATCTGCATTCTGGCCACATGATGTAACTGTGGTACTCTGTTTTTACTAGCTAAATTTTCTGAGATCACATCATCATCATCATCAGTCAATAAGTTGTGTTTATATATTGTCTGGTTTTAATCAGAAACATTATTAATAACTTTGTTTAGCCAAAAGTGAGACAAAGGTGTTAATTATGTGTAATGATTGATTACATGAAAAGGGAAACAATTTCAACAGAAAAGGAAGCTTGGATGATCAGTGTGCTGGGCCTTTTTTTAATATTTTTTTTGTAATGTCATTTTAGAATCTCGTCTGCACTGTTTTACTCTTAAAGTTAAAAGAAACTAAAAAATTAAGTGTAAATAAGTTGTATAACAAATCAGAAACTTGCAGAATTACTTTTTGTTACACTATCAAAAAAGCTGTAGCCTTTGTACTTTCTTATGTTACCCTATTTTTAAGCCAAATGTATGAGATTCTTACAGCTTTCACGAGATTATATTTTTCCAGAGACATATGAGTCAGTGCTTAATTGGAATCAGCTCATTTGAACATTAATTTTGTGTGCAGAACCAGTAATATTAAATTTTAAAGCTCTAACCATTATTTGATTTTTTGCTGCAGCTTTATGGTGAAGACTCTGCTTTCATATTGATGTGTACAGGTCACACCCCTTTCACTCTGGTATCTCACTGTTCATAGTATCATCCATCCACTATACGAATAGCTAAGAGAAGAGCTTAATTGCATTTGGGTTGGGAGGGTGGCCTAATGGTTAAGGTGTTTGCCTTACAAACACAAGGTGCAGGGTTCGAGTCTCACAAGGGATAATTGGCTAGGCTTACAATGGCCCACAAGGGCACTTAGCTTAGTACTAATCTATGAACCTTGATAGGGTTATTTTGGAGTTGCAACAAGGGTTTCTGCAACATAAATGAGAATGGGAATACCAAATGATTGTACTGCTACACCTTTTTTTAAAATTCTGTAGTGTTGAAAGGTATGTTTTAACATTTAATGAGAAAAAAGCACTGGCTT
>NC_056743.1:1225710269-1225738915 GCF_019279795.1 Protopterus annectens
TGAAGTTTTGTGAAATATGTGTTTCATGGTTTGTGTTGGGGGGGTGGAGGTTGCTTGGATATTTGCTTTGGAGGTCTCTGTTGGTTTTGCAGATTTTTATTTAGAGCCTCCAAGTATGTTTTCATGTATTTATGTGTTTTTTGCCTGTGCTGGTTTAATGGGTCTGTATGAGACTGGTGGTGTGATGCAGGTATTTCCCTTCTTCTCTTGACTGTCTGATTCAGTCTTGGGTTGAGAGAGCTTAGCCTCCAGTTTGACTGTATAATTGCATCTCTCGCATTTATTAATGTTTGGTGGTAGGAGGAGAGGGTTGTCTGTGTACCTGAGGCAGTTGTAACATTGCCTCAAAATGCCCAGATTCACCAGTTGGACATGAGAGTACACCTGAAACTGAACTTTGGACATGCCTGGATAGGTACAGTGAACTGTTTTACTGGATGGCTGGTAAGGTTGAATAGAGAGCCTTGTCCTTCTGTACAGTACAGGAGGGTCTAGTGCTAGGGTTTATAAGTGCTTGCTATAAGTTTTGAGCAAGTGCCGGGCTGAGAAATGAATGGCTTGAGTGCTTAAGTTGAAAGTTTGTCTAGTTCCAAGGGAAAAATTGAAGAGGAGACTTTGTGGAGCCAGGAATAGTTTTACCCAAGCTAACCTGCGCTGCCTGGGGCGCAAAACCGGCCAAATTTAGTATTTATAGCAGGGAAATGAAAGAGATAGAAATTAGCCCAAAATGGCAAATAAACTACTAATTTCTGGGCTGAAACCACTCCACCAGGGACAGATAGGCTGCTCAAAGCTCCCCTCTCTCACAGGTGAACAGAGAAACTTTCTTCTATCCAAGTAAGGTATGGGCAAACACAGAGATTTGTAACACAGCCCTGAATTCAGCACTAACCTGAAAACTGGACTATTCTAGTTTAGAAAGGCAGGAAACAAGTGTGTGTGTATATATATATATATATATATATATATATATATATATATATATATATATTTTTTTTTTTTTTTTTTTTTTTTCAGAAAATAAAGCAGATACAATAAAAAAAACACTTTAAATGCACAGAAAAGGATACTTATTGTTATATATCGTAGATCAGAGTTGTAGTCAATGCCCCTAGTAATCAAGTAGGAAGAAACACAAATACAGCAAAAGCAGATGAATAAAGTGCATTTTTTTATATATAAAACAATAGAAAACGAACAAACTGATTTAAACAAGTTACCCAATTAACCAGAAAAAAAGCTCAAAACTGAGCCATGTTCCAGCAGTCTTCAGTCAGACAAGTTCTAACTGCACACTCCTGCTACTAGGGGGCAGGGGAACCTTCTCCAAAAAATGATGGCCTGTATCAGTGCTCAAGTTATACAAACAAATCTAGATTCAGCAGGCCTGAATCTGGTCTATGCTACAGCAACAAGGTGCACCAATTTCAGATGGAAGGTTATGGTGAATATATAACTTCTTTATCTGACATTGTCAATTTTCATTTATTCCTCAACAACTGGGGCAGACTCCCCAACCACCTGAATTCCCGGGAGGACTCTAAGGGAGGATATTCCTGAGTATTGTTGAGCTGA
The DNA here is from genome assembly GCF_019279795.1 of Protopterus annectens. Classification (NCBI taxonomy): domain Eukaryota; kingdom Metazoa; phylum Chordata; order Ceratodontiformes; family Protopteridae; genus Protopterus; species Protopterus annectens. The sequence goes on from NC_056743.1 coordinate 1,225,711,845, forward strand.
AGGCTGCTCTTCTCCTTGAGCCCAGATCCAATTTGTAATGAGTAATAAAGGTATGAGGGTTAAACCAAGTTGCAGCCGCACATATCGTCCATGGAAGGCCTGGATAAAACACTGATTAAGTTGGTTGCCATGGACTTGGTTGAATGGGCTGTTAAAGGTTTTGACAAAGACAAAGGAAATGCAATCAGTCAACCATTTGGCTAAAGTTACTTTGGTAACTGGCTTGACCAATTTCAGTTCCACAAAAGAAACAAAATTCATATGCACAGATTCATAGAGTGTTACTAGGTTAATGACTGGTGTGTGTGGGGGGGGAGGGGCTTCTTAAACCTAGCTAAGTTTTCTCAAAAGAATAACGTCCTGCATCCAATAGGACTTTGGGGGTCAGGCGTTTACAAGCTACCTCTGTCCATAAGGAACATGGGTGCCAGGCCTGGTGTAAATTTCCTATTCCCCATCCACTTGTCTAGGTTGTGCTTAAACTGGGTAATAGACAAACTCAGCTTCACATGGATGGGAAGCCAGTTCCATAGGACACATCTGGGATACATCTGTCTTGCCAGCATGCTCTGTTTAAGTCAGACAAATTTCAGGTCCCTACACCTTAAATTTCTGGTACTCAGACTTATTGAATATGTAAGAGATTCATAAGTGTGGGGTTCACGGAAGCCTTGTAAGCCAGGCATAGATCACCCCTCAGCAATGTATAGGAGACCGAGTACAGGCAAAGGGCTTTAAGGTGCTATGCATAAGATAGGTTTGTTACACATTGTATTCTTTTTGTAAGGAACCTTTGAGGTTGTTTTAGTTGCATATGCAAGCTCAGGTACATACCAAAGGGAGCATTGTACTCTATGATTGGTCTGATAAGGGGGGAGTACAGTGTGATAATGACCTCTCTGGACCTAGATGCTATGCCCTTACTTATAAGTTGTGCAACATAAAAGGATTTCCTCACCATTGTGGCCATGTGGTGGTTGAAGGTAAGGCTACAGTCTGCATGCATACCCAGATGCCTGACTAGTGGGTCGACGTTTAGGGGTGTATTATCGGTTTACCTTCATAAGTCTGACAGCACCATCCTCGAAACTGCTGCCGCGAACTGCAAGCTTTGAATTCACAAAAACACAAAAACTGATGTTCTGAATAACAAAATCTCACCCTCTTTTTGACCAACGGTAGTGCTTGTTTCAGCTGTGGAGCGATTGGAAATGTCGACTTTTGCTGTTTTTTTAACTTTAGGGAAGTCGGTGGGACGGAATTCGTGGAAATGGTTCACGTATGTGCACATTTGTCGGATGTGCTTTCAACTATATGAAGGTAAATCATATTATCAACATGGTAATATGCCAAGATGTTTGATTTCCCAAAGGATACAATTATGCATTTCTTAGCATTGAGTTCAAGACCAAAACTTTGGCATCATTTGTTAGAGATAGACCTTCTTGAAGAATGTTAGTGTCTGCTGAGGAAATGATAACCCCCCAGCCTACAATCATCTGCAAACTTAGTCAGCTATAAACCTTCATCATTTACTGCTATTTCAGAGAAATAGATGCCAAAAAGGAGCAGGCCGAGTACAGAGCCCTGAGGGACTCCGCTAGTGACTGGCCTTTTGGTGGAGGTGGTCTCGCCTATTTTGACCTCCTGGGTCTTATCAGTGAACCAGTTGCTATCCAGCATGTGATAAAAGGATTTATACCTAAATTAGTGAGCCTGTCTATAATGCCCAAGTGCGATATTGTATCAAAAGCCTTGGCCAGGTTGAGGTAAGCTGTGTGCACAGACTTACCTTCATCCAGTGAATGCTTGGGTGACCCTCTCAAAAAAATTCACTATATTTAATAGGCATGACCTTCCTTTAACAATGCATGGGTTGAGCATCTGCAGGTTACCTATGTCCTCATTTATCATGGCAGTGATGACTCTATCCGTGGCCTTATATATAAGACTGGTAAGACTTATAAGCATGTAGTTACCTGGATCAATGGTTAGACCTCGTTTGTCTAGGGGAATGACTGTAGCCATCTTCCATTACTTGGGCACAAAACCTGACTGAAGGCTCCAGTTGAAAAGTGATTAAAAGTGGACCAGAGAGGTCATGTTTTATACTATTTATTAATCATCCTAATGTAGTGTTTTTGGCCTTGGAAAGTGCATTAATGACCTTTTCTCTAGTAATTGTTGGGGGGATTGTGTTATGTGCTATTTCCTTTGGACTATCAGTTGGGAAGTGGGGGGAGAAATTTGAGATTAACCTGTCAACCAAAATGTTGGCAATTACCTCCAGTTCAGTGTGGGTGATATATTTACAATAATTTCTGCGGTTTGTTGTGTATTTCCTCTGAGGTTGCAGATATAGCTGTAGAAAGCTTTCTGGTTGCCCTTTTTCTTCAAATTTAACATTTGGAGTATTAATTAACCTTCTTAGCTGCCTGTTGAGATTGGTCAGGGGGCTTTTAGTATGTATGGCTTTGTTCCCCTTATGCTTGGCCAAGATTTTTTTCTTTTGTTGTGTAACTGACTGACACTGTGATTCCACCAGGGTGGCTTGTCTTTTGGGTCTGTCTTACTCTTAGTACAAATAGGCACAGCTGACTGTATACAGCTATCAATATGGCTGTACAGAGATTTTGTAATTAGCTCAGTGAATTCTGTGGTGTTTACTGTGGTTAGGGGTGCTTGTAATTTAACCATGGTGTTTCTTAGTAGAGAGAAGTTAGCCTTGGAATAGTTCCTAAAGGTTTTTGGTTTAACTGGATCCTTGGATTTAATTTTATTTCAAGTAATACTTCCTTATGGTCAGATCTGACAAGCAATTGGGTGAGGAACATTGGCTCCCCATGTTCATTAGTATAAGATCAAGGATGCTTGCACTCCTGGTAAGAGAATGGACAAACTGCTCCAGGATGTTGCTATTAAAGTTTAGGAATCGCTGGGCTTGCCCATTAGAAGTGGTGTAGGATTCCCAATCTATTGAGGGGTAGTTGAGATCCCCCATGAATATCATATTGGGGTGAATGATGAGGGACTCTAGTACACTGAGATGTGCAGTATGGGTTTCCTGTTACATGAGGGGGGACCATATGTTGCAAGGATATGGTATGACACCCTGTTTATGGTGAGTTGCACATGTACATGTTCCAGTGATCCATACATTAACTAGTTTGGATGCAAGATTAATCTTAATTTAGACCAACACGCCTCCACCTTTAGTTCCCTTCTGTGCAGTAGCTTGTCTTAAGGTGTGAAAGGCATTATAACCTTGCATTTTCTGGGGTACTCTCAACGGGTCTATATTATATCATCAAACGCTTAAAAAGCGAATGCTGATTGATCGACCTAATTTAAGCAAAAGCTTACAATCTCGAACTGTCAGATCAGCGATTTTTTTCCCAGGGAAAAAAATCGCTGATCCAAAACACATACACACAACACAAGCACACCAAACAAACAGAAATCCACACACATACACCTAAAATCTGATACCTAACCCTACACTAAACTATGCACACACCACTAACTACCCACTTACCTTAACCCAACCCTAACCCTAAGGTCCATCAGTATCGCACACTCGCCTCACTCTCTCCCTAACCCTAACTCACGTAAATCTGCCCTAACCCTCATGTCCACTCAATTGCACACTCACCTAACCCGAGCCCTAACCCTAACTCACCTAAATCACCCTAACACTCACATCCACACAATCGCACACTTACCTGAATCCGACTGGTAACTTTCCACCATAACACTGAAAATACCGAAGCAACAGAAACGGACAACCAAATTCTTTCTCTAGGAAAAAAATTGAGTTTCTGCTGCTTCGATATTTTGCAGTTTCGCGAAAATAAGTTTGATCAATCAGCGTTCGCTTTTTTAAGCGTTCGAGGATATAATATAGACCCACTCTCAACACCTTTAAACCATGTCTCTGTTACTACACAGATATTTATCTCTCCATGGAGAGGAAGGCTTGCAGGGAGTGGAGTTTCTTGTAAGACATCTTACACTGAGCTGTTCCACCTTCAGATAAACTTACCGACTTAACTGACCCTATGAAGGAATATCAGTTTGGCATTGCCTAAAAAAGGCAATGTGGGGGTGTAAAAGGTCAAGGGGATAAGTGCAGACCTTCCCTGGCAAAGAAGCTTAGTCAATCAGCCATGTCCTCACAGGCCACCAAATATTGTACCCCCATGGATTACCAACAAGTTAAGCCAGTTGTTAAATTCAATCATTTTCTGTTGGTAATGTGGCATCATCCTTGGAAAAAGTAGTATGCTGCTCATGGCTAGGCTCATACTTGTCTGAGACCCAATCAGTGAGCTCGATCATGTCTCGCTTCATGTAGTCAAAGCAGGTATGGCTCAGGTCATTAGCACCCACATGAACCATGACAGAGTCATACTGGTACCTGTGGTTCAGTGACCTTGAGTGCTTGTGTGACTTGATGGATCCTAGCCCTGGGATGGCAGCTAACCATAACTCTCTCCTTACTCATTCTGGTAAGGGGGTCATTGGTGTGCCTCAGTGTAGAATCCCCAGTGAGCAGGGAATTTTGGCTGTGTGATGGTTTGGCTTAAGAGCTTAGCAGTGGAGGCACTAGATACATTGCTACTGTATATAGCTGCAGGGTAGTATTTCAACAGAGTGTTTACATGATGGCTGATGACCCTTTCTTTGACTGCACTGTGCAGGAGGCCTTAGTGTTTTAGGAAGGTGACTTTTAAGTGCCTCAGCATAAGTAGTTTTATGTGTAGGGTCTTTACCCTGTGCAATAGTGTCAGTGACAACCTCTACAGCATTAGCTTTGGGTGCGTGAGAGAGTTTTGCCACCAGTGTTAGAGTATTTAGACCTCTTGCATACACTGTCCATTTTATTCAGAATACGTGCGCTGTCAGTGTACATAAGGCAAGTTGCTACAACGCCGCAGAATAACCATCTCAACCAGACTGGCCACAGAGATAGTCATTAAGTACATATCCATGGCCACTGATCTACTAGGGAGGAGTGAGGAAAACTTAAATATTGAATAAGTCAATAACTTGATGAGCAACACTCAGCTATAAGCAAACTTGATGATCTAGTAGTTGAAAAAATCTGTCTAGACAGTAATGCCACAAGAGTGCTGACCACAGACCAGAACAAAGACACTTAGAGCAACAGGCACAATAAGCCACCTTCACCAGCAATTCCCAACTCAGAAGGGTGAAGGCTACCCTCTTCTTCAACAAGAGTGTACACCACAAATCTTCTTAATGCAAAATAACTGGTTTGGAGCCAACAGCTTAAACCAGAACCAATACACTTTTAGAATAACATACACAATAAGCCTTCAACCAGCAAATCCCAGCTCATAATTATGTAGGTTACCACCCCCTGCCACAAGAGTGTAGACCAGAAACCTTCCTTGTGTAAGATAACTAGTTTGAAGCCCAAGTGCTTAAATCAAAGCTAAGAGGCTTAGAATAATAGTTAAAATTTAATCAGGCTACTAACAAGCAGTAATACATGCAGCAGATTAAATGCAACTGAACAGCTGATGAATGTGCAACAAAAAGCAAAATAAAGTATGAAGCATGAAACATATATACATAAAAAGCAGCTGAATAAAGTGCATTTTAAGTTAAGTCGGAAGGAAAGAAACAGAAGATAATTAAAATTTAAGAGACTAAGCAGATGGGGCCTTCACAGCTGATCTCTCAATACTCAGTAGAATGAGCTGATGAGATGGGACAGGGAGGAGTGTACAAAATCAGATTTATAGTAGGGCAGGCAACTCAAAAGCTATCAGGTTCAAGAGTACACCAGCAGGGTGAGTGGGAAAAATCAAATGCAGACAGCGATCAGCAACAGTCAGGCAGATAATAGCAAGTCAAACAAGCGCTACAGCTAAATAAAGATGCCTACAAATATTTCCAGTTAAATGAAAAATGCTATTTTTTCAGCTCCTCCCACTAATTAGCTGGATGTTATTCACTAACTGCAAAGGAATTGTTTCTAACATTTCTAACTGACCCTAGCCAATACTTCTTAAAATTCCAAAAGATGTTTTTAAAAATTCTTTGTTCTGTGCAAACATAACTGTTTGTGAACATCCAATGAATGTAACATGTATTTTCCTTTGTTTGTGAAATCTGGAAAGAAAACTGGAAGATTAATAGATTGAGTGATGTTGGATTTTGACACCACCTTAAGAAAGGATCAGTTGGTTCGTAATGCTACCCTACCTATCTTTATGTAAAATGAAATAAGGAGGCTCTTATAAAGGCCTTACAATGTTTTAAAGAAGTTAAGGTGAAATTATTAACTCCTATATGAAAATTAGAAATGGCAGCCAGTTGTACTTTTATAGTTGAGGAGCTAGCCCCTTCATTACAAATTGTAGCCAAAAAATCAAGAACTGTTATCTACTGGTGCTGTAAAAGGGTCGGTGTCTTTCTGTTGTGCCCAGGAAACAAATCTTTTCCATTCACTTCTATAAATCTTCCTAGTGGAAGCTTTATGGGAAGATAAAGAATGTGTTAGACTGGCAGGAGAGCCTGGGTGGACCAACTGTCAGTGGAAGTGGACAAACCATGTGGTTAGCTTTAGGCCTAAAATGTCCAGGTGAATCATCTCTGTTGAGTGAGACAGGAGGTCGGAATTGGATCCAGAATTGATGAAGTGTGAGCTAGATGAGTTCAAAGAAAGGGGAACCAAATCTGAAAAGGTCAGTAAGGGGCAAGGAGCTGACTTTGCTTTTCAATCTAGATGCTTTCTGGAGAAACTTGAGGATTATAGGGGTTGGGGTAAGCATATAGGAGACTGAGGGGGCCAGTTGTGGAGGAGACCATCTATCGGTAATTCCCTCGGTTGGGAAGGGGGATCAGGGCAAAGAACCTGCTGCACTTGTTGAGAGAGGCAGAGAGGTCATGGCAAGGTTGTCCCCACTGGCAGAATATCTTTTCTGCAATTGTCATGTTGAGAGACCACTCATGAGAAAATAAAATGGACATGCTCAACTTGTCTGGTATCATCACCCTGAATTCCCCCCGGAGTATGAATTGCTATTAGAAATCAATTGGATGGGATTGTCTATTGCCATACTCTGACAGCTTCTCGACACTGGGTAAGATCTGGTTCCCCCTTGTTTGTTGATGTACCATATCACTGATATTGAGTCCATCTAAACTGCAAGAGTCCTGGGAGGGAGAGAGTCTTGAAAAGCCTAGATGAGATCAAAGCTGGAGTACATACTCTTGTGTTTTTATCAGAAGATGCCTGGTTGGAGTGGTTATGAGCCAGTCATCTAAGTACGGAAACACCCAGAACCCCTGCAGTCTCAAGCAAGTTGCAACTACTGCCATGCATTTGGTGAACACCCTGGGGGTTGTGGTGAAGCCAAAGAGCAGAGCTCTGAATTGATAATGGCCATCTCCCAGTCAGAAGCATAGGTATCTTCTGGATTGTCTGTTCATTTTATGTGAAAGTACGCATCCTGAAAATCTGTTGAGCACATCCAGTCATCCTTGTGGAGGAGGGGCAAAATGGACTGAACTGTGACCATTCGGAATTTTGTGTACTGAACTGATTTGTTCAGATTGCTGAAATCCAGAATCGGTCTCCAGTCCCCTGTTTTTTTGGCACTTCTTAAGAATCTTGAGTAAGTTCCAGACTCATTCTGGTCTGGGGGGACCTCTTTGACTTTTTTCTAGCAGCTTTTTTATTTCTAGAGCTACTGCTTTCCACTGACTGGTTGGAACTTCGGAAATTTTGTTTACTGTTGGGGAGTAGGGAGAAGGGTATTATACAATCTCTGGAAATAATCCTCTGCACCCATGTATCTTTTTTTAATGTCTAGCCAGGCGCTCTGATGCAGGGATAGATGACCCCCGACTGTCGCCAGAGGTGTACAGTCTGGCAGAGAAAGAATTTCTGGACCCCTGGTTTTACAGAATTCCTCTGCCGGACAGGTGGTGTATTCCATTAGAGTCCCCCCCCCCCACCTCTGCCCCTGGGGTGAGAACCACCTCCATGTGGATCATGGTAAAGATCCTGGGACTTTCTTAACCACATTTTTCAACCACCTCATTGATTCCTGCAGAAGATTCTTTGTGGAGTTGAAGAACTTACACCCCCCCCCCCCCCACTGCATACAGGCTCTTACCATCTTGCTCACACCTGGAGAGTGTGTCTAACTTTAGAGCCAAACAGCGAACTTCAGTCAAAGGAAGCATTGACAAAGGAGGACTTGAAGGGCTCAGCGAAATCACACAGATGCATCCAGGCATGCCTCCTAATGGAGATGTCTGATCCTGCCACCCTTAAGGTACCTTCAACTGTATGCCAAATGAGACATTTCCTAATAAAGACATGTGAAATGATCCTCACGGATAAATTTGTGAAGGACTGTAAGGTAGTCAACTGTGAGGCAATAGACCTCTGTGCCTCAGAAGTAATGGTAAAAATGAAAAATGGCCAAGATACGCCAAATACTTTTATTAAAACACACAACAAAGCTTTTGGACTGAATCCTTCATCAGTGTAGTAAAAGTCAACATATTCTAAAACATTTAAATAACGATTAATTAGTCACAAGACAACATCAGCCAACCAAGGAGTAAAATCAATTAAATTCAAACAAGCAATTAAATTCAAAAAGAAAACTTTATATAACTATTTCAAACTTAGTTGTTTTTGTTTAAGGACTGGTTTAATGCTAATGATTTTGTTAATGCCAGATGCCAAGTCTGCTCTGAGTTTAATTATCCAACTATTCTCTCTTAATTCTAAGTTATTTACATCACCACCTCTTGAGCGCTTATAAAAAATGTCAATAACCCTAAACATAAAACTATGTTGATTACCAAATTCAACTGTATGTTTAGCAATGGCATGTGTTAAAATAATTCTACGTGTATCTGATTTATGCTCAATTATGCGTTCACGTAATTTTCTAGTTGCTTTACCAACATAAAAACATGGACAGCAGCTACATGTTGCTAAATAAACAATATTTGAGGCATTGCAAGTAGCAGTACATGGAAAAATATATTCCCTATGTGTTGTTGGATGAATAAAAGTATTATCTTTGCAAATAACGCTACAGCAAAAACAATTCAAACAGGGAACAGTGCCTATTTTGTTGTATTGTGGTCATTTCTTACCCATATGCATGTCCTTATAGCACAATTTATTGCATAAATTAGTACAATTTCTATAAGCAAAGGATGGTCGTTCTGGTAAAATAGTAGTCAGCTTAGGTAAAACTCTTAAAAAATACCCCAATTATTACAAATTATGTTTCTAATTTCAGATGTACATCTACTGTATGTAGTTACATAATGTAAACATCTGTTGTTTCCAGAGGGGTGGGTTGAAGGATTAAAACTGAAAAATATATGGTTTTGCTCCATCCTGTCTCAAGGTAATGGTTTTGTCCATTTCATGTTGCAGCATACCATTTTCATATCCCCTATTTTCAAATTCTGCTCTCATAACTTGTAATTGTTCAATACATTTGTCATCACTAGTATTTAATCTACTCGCACGTAGATATTGACTTCTAACAATTCCTGGAAAACTATGCCTAGGATACATACTTTTTCTATGTATGAATTTATTTTTATGTATTGGTTCTTTATATATACTAGTGCCCAACCTTTGATTTTTATACATAAGGTGTACATCTAAAAAATGTATTTCATCATTAGATGCAATCATTTCAAATTTCAAAAAAATCTGTTGTAGAGTTTAAATAGTCAAAAAACTGTAATAGGGCGTCATGTGTACCTGACCATATAAAAAGGACATAGCAACCCCAAAGCATGATACTGCCACCACCATGCAGTGAAGACATGGTGGGGATGGTGTTCTTTTGGTGATGTGAAGTGTCGTTTTTGTGCCAAGTATACCTTTTGGAATTGTGGCCAGAAAGTTAAACCTTGGTCTCATCAGACCATAACACATTTTCCCACATACTTTTGGGAGACTTGATGTATTGTTTTGCAAATTTTAGTCAGGCCTGGATTTTTTTCTGTGTAAGAAAAGGCTTCCGTCTTGCAACCCTACCCCATAGTCCAGACAGATGGAGAATATGGGAGATTGTTGTCACATGCAATACAGGGCGGCCACAGTGGTGCAGTGGTTAGCATTGTCACCTCATAGCAAGAGGGTCCCTGGTTCGATCCTTGGCTGGGGTGCCTTCTGTGTGGAGTCTGCATGTCCTCCCTGTGGTCGCGTGGGTTTCCTCCAGGTGCTCCGGTTTCCTCCCACATCCCAAAGACATGCTGTAGGTGGATTGGACATTCTAAATTGGCCCTAGGTGTGAGTGCATGTGTGTGTGCCTTCTGTGGAAGGTTGGGCGCCGGGCTGGCAACTCGACACTGTAAAACTCCACTGCCAATCATGAGCAGACAGGTGATCCGCTGTGGCGACCCCTAACCGGGAAAAGCCGAAAGAAGAAGAAGTTGTCACATGCAATACACAACCAGTACTTGCCAGAAATTCCTGCAGCTTCTTCAGTGTTGCTGTAGGTCTCTTGGCAGCCTCCCTGACCAGTTTTTGCCTTGTCTTTTCATCAATTTTGGAGGGATGTCCAGTTCTTTGCAACGTCACTGTTGTCCCATATTTTCTCCACTTTTCAATGACTGTCTTCACTGTGTTCCATGGTATATCCAGTGCTGTGGAAATTTTTTTTGTACCCTTCTCCTGACTGATACCTTTCAACAATGAGATCCCTTTGATGCTTTGTAAGCTCTCTGCGAACCATGGCTTTTGTTGTAGCAGGCAACTGAGTAAATGTCAGGAGAATCCTGCTAGGACAGCTGAACTTTATTTGGGTTAATCAGAGTCTGTTTAATTGATGGAAGGTGTGTACCCAAGAAGACCGAATGCTGTAATTAAATCAAAAGGTGCTTCAACAAAGTATTAGTTTAAGGGTGTGCACACACAACAAAGTATTAGTTTAAGTGAGTGCACACTTATGCAACCAGTGTATTGTATGTTTTTTATTTTTTATATTTTATATTTTTCCCCTAATAGATTTGTTTGTTTGTTCAATTGAATTGTACAGGTTATAGGTCACATTAAAGGTGGGAAATGTTTTGAAATGATTTATTGTGGTCTCATTTTTTATATCATAAAACCCGGCAATTTAACAGGGTTGTGTACACTTTTTAAATCCACTGTATATACACACACATGCACACACACATTCACATACACACACACACACACACACACACACACACACACATATATATATATATATATATATATATATATATATATATATATATATATATATATATATATATATATATATATATATATATGTTTTTATATATATATATATATATATATATATATATATAACTGAAACTAGAAACAAAACTTTTCAGTAGATGACGGAAAAACTGAAGCTGCGGAGTCAGTAATTGAGTGGTTTCATTCACAAATTTATTACAACGGAACTTCTTCAGCAATTGATTAACTAACTTACAAGCAGCTCTTAAATAATTAAGACCAGTCACTTTTAAAATACAATGGTGGTGTCATTTCCTTATCTAATCCATCATAAAATTCAGCTGATATTTAATCTGTCGTTCAGATCTGGAAATGAGTCTGCCCCCAGCAATAATTGCCAATGTAATTCCTTAACTTCTAATAAAGTGTCAGCATCACCTATAAATGGTAAAACTTGTTCCAGTACAATACATCTGAATGCCAGGAAATTATTTTAAGTAATACTGTGTTTTGCTAAAACTTTTCTTAAATCCCTGCTTCTAACTGCTTGATGGTGTTCCTTATTATGAAGAGAAAGCTTCCTGGTCATCATTCATACATAATACGCTTCACAGCTTTCAGAAAGACCACAGTAGACAACATTGCTGGTATTAGTTAAAACCAACATTGATACATATTTTAAAACCATTGTGCTTCATAATTAATTCATCCCAATTAGCGCAGAATTTACAGTGCCCACACTTAAACATGCCTCTGTTACTATTAACTGCTTTAACACTATTGTTATCAGGCAATTCAAAATATTGTTTCAGCGTACAAGTCTTCTTGTAACAAAACTTAGGGGATGTCCCTAGCATATTGAGCAAATCATGGTTACCTTGTATAATATACAAGTTCTTTTTAATGATACTTTGTATAAAACCAGAATCATCAGATGTTAGCAGAGGAAACCTTAAAGGAACCTCCTTTTCTTTGGCTTTATGTTTGGTTGAAATCAAATTTAAGAATGGGTTGAAACTTCTCATACCCAACAGAAAATCTGATGATGTAAATCTTTATTTATTCTTTACTGTTAGGACCTCTGTTCCGTCCTCGGAACCGATACGGCCGTTACCTAACTCGCACAAGCCAAAAACTCTCAGCTAAGACCCTACCCACAATGCCTCTCTCCTAGATACTCCAGATCTAGTTTGCCGCATTCCTAGTCAGATTAGCCTTCTTTCTCAAGTTGTTTTTATAACAGTTTTTCTTCTGAATTTCAAAATTTTTAGTTGTTAGGTCTAGGTTATAGGAGACGGTGATAAAAGACTATTTCCTACCCTTTTTCTTGGTAATTTAATTTTTTACCTCTTTTGACTGTCCCTCTTTCCTGTCTTTGACAGGCCCCTTTTACTAGTGGTATTCCTGAACATAACTCCACTGGTATTTCTTCCTTCATTTTTTTCTACAGGATAGCATTGTTTCACTTGCCATGTCAGACAAAGCTAAGTTGGGTTTTAAACAGTGTGATAAGTGTGGACGTAAGATGCCTAATTCAGATACACATGTTTGTTGTGTCTACTGTTTGGGCGTGAATCATTTGAAAGCTGATTGTGGCATTTGTGCTGGTTTTTCTAATCGGACACTAGCAGAATGTAAGAATAAACTTATTTTAAAAGGTTTACTCAAGATACCTTTCTTGGAGGTTCTATCTGGGTTAGAGGTCTCACCCCCTCCTAAGACCAAAAAATATAAGGAAAAATGGAGTCACTCAGTTCCTGCATCTCCGTCAGTTTCAGAACCGAGTCGGCTCTGTGCTTCACCGGCACCCTTGGCACAGACATCTTTGGCACCAGGATCTGTATCCTCTCCCTCGGTACTGACCATGGTATTCACTCCTATCTCTGTTCCAAACACAGCACCACTGACTTCGGTGTTGTCTTTGGTTCCTGCATCTACTCCGATGACTATTCATGCCTCGGCTCCATCCCTGTCCATGGTGCCGACAGTTTCCTTGGCTCCATGAGCTCCAATGACTGTACATGCCTCGGCACCATCCCTGTTTATGGTGCTGACAGCTTCTTCAGCTCCATTGGCTCCAAAATTGGATTACCTGCCAAGGACAAGATGTTCTCCAACTTATGACCCTTTCTTAGGGCAGAGATTTAGTCCCTTTCTAGAAAGACCGGATTCCCCTTCTGCAGCCTCCTTTAGATCCACTAGGAGTTTTTCTGAGCTAGACCTAGTGCGAGTTGTGGACCAGCTTCTGGTAGCTAGGGGATTGCCCATTCCAGCTAGACCTTCCGTCCCTCCTGGCTCGGAATCTTCTATCTCATCTTCCTCTGCTTACCCTCCCCCAGCACCCGCTTCGGTACATACCGTCTCGGCTCCGACAGCAGTGCCTCCCCTGTTGCCACTCACCACCCTTGCAGCATCAGCTATGATGGAGCTGATGCTTTCTCAGAGCAGTGCTTGGACTGTCCGTACCTTGGTACCTAATCTGGCACCTATTTTCTCACTGGCACCATCTATGTCCACGGTTCCGACGGCTGCCAGTTCTCTCGTAACCCCTCAACTGGAACTCGGCTCGGGTGAGCCTGCTGTACAGGTGATGGATAGGGCTCTTCACTCTGAAGGCTCACAACCAGCCCCTAAAACACCAGTATCAGAACCACCTGTGAAGGGAAACCCTTCTCCAGAGTCCTACTCAGAAGATCCCACTGGAGAGCCACCCCAGAAGAAACAGTGCAAGAGGAAGTACCTTGACTCCCCGAAGGAATCTATCACAGAAGACACTGATTGTGATGAAGGGGAAGGGTTCCCTCGTTCTCCCCCAGACAACATTTTATTTGGAGACATTCTCAAAATCCTCAAACAGTAGGGGGGAATGGAAGTCCTCTAATCTTTCTTCTGAGGAATCTGTGTTTCTGCAGGCCTTCTGTGCCTGGCCATCTACTTCCTGGGTGACCCCACCAGCAGATGATCTTGTTAAACTAATTGTGCAGCATGCCTGGAAGGCCCAGGACAATGTAGAACCTGTCCCCCAGAGGCCGGACAAAATTTTATCTACACCTGAAGACCAGCCCCACTGGTCCAAGCAGCTGACAGTTGATTCTAGGGTCGTGGCGGTGGCCACCAAGAGGGAACTGCCAGAAGATAGTTCCACTGTCCATCCTCCAAACAGGGAGCCCCAGACCATGGACAGACTAGGGAAGCGGAACTATGCTTCAGCGACCTTTGCCATTCGGTCACTGAATTATCTGGCACACTTAAATCGCCTCCATGTGTGACACTGTTGCCTCGCAGCTAGCTACCCTTGAATCCATCTCAAACTCCTCAATGCATCTGATATCTCACACTGCCGAGGGGGCAGCTCGAGCTGCTGCATCTGGTGTTGCCATGAGACATAAGGCTTGGATACGGTTATGTGATTTTGCAGACCGCTTTAAATCTTCCTTCGTTAACGCACCTGTCAATGAATCTGCACTTTTTGGACCCAAGGTATGTGACACACTTGCATGTAGTGAGAAAGACTGAAAGACCTTGTCTGCTGTTTGCATACGCTTTTGCAGCCCTTAGAGACCCTACTCTAGAAACCAGAAGGGGGGAAAGATATGGTTCAAGAAATCCCAAGGATCCTTTCGTGACACTCGTGTGCAATACCCCCAGGGCAGAGGGGGCAACTCATATGGAAGATGCCCCTTTCGGGGTAGAGGGGGTCTGCGTAACCAGGGAGCCAGAAATTCTTTCTCCGGCAGACCCTACCAGCGCTTCTGAGTAGCTGCCCGATTGCTTTCCTCTGGAAGCAGTCGGGGTTGTTTCTCTGTGCATCTACCAGCCTGGCATCTTATTACTACGGATGTTTGGGTGCAGAGAATAATATCCAGATGCTACCAAATACCTTTCGACCTAACTCCCAGACCCATCAAATGAATCTGCGATGTACCACCCAATCAGAGGGGATTAGCAGCCTTAGAAATAAAAAAAACTGCTAAGAAAGAGTTATCCTACTAGTCCCACCAGAACAGACAGGATCCGGGTTTTACTCGAGGTTCTTTTTAGTGCCAAAAAAGACAGGGGACTGGAGACCAATCCTGGATCTCAGCCTACTGAACAAATTTATCAAATCTCAAAAATTCCGGATGGTCACAGTATAGTCCATTCTTCTCCTTCCTAGGGAGGGACAATTGGATGTATTCTATAGACCTACAGGATGTGCACTACCACATAAAGATGGATCACCACTCCCGGAGGTTTCTCCGTTTCCGGCTGGGAGACAATAACTACCAGTTCAGGGCACTGGCATTCGGTCTCTCAACAGCCCACCGAGTGTTCACCAAATGTATGGCATTTGTGGTAGCTCATCTTTGACTACAAGGATTCCAGGTGTTTCCCTATCTAGATGACTGGCTCCTTACCGCTCCGACTAGGAATCTCCTAGTCCGCAGCCTTTCTTACACTCAAGATCTCGCTCTCCGCTTAGGGATTACAATCAACAAAGACAAATCTCAGATGTCTCCAACGAAGACGTCTTGAACTGCAACTCTTGGCCTCCATGGCAGCTGCCATTACCTTGGTACCACTGGCAAGACTGCACATGAGAATCTTGCATTGGCTCCTTTCCACACAATGGTTGTTGTTAACCCACCCACTCAACCACATGATACGCCTTATGAACCGTTGCAAGGAGGAAATGCTATGGTGGGTGGAGCCACATTCTGTCTTCCCCAACCCACGGCCACGGTGACCACGGACACTTCACTATTAGGGTGGGGAGGTCATTTCCAGGGAAAGACTGACCAAGTCACCTGGACCCCCCCTCGAGGCCAACTTGCACATAAATGTCCTGGAACTGAGGGCAGTTCTCTTAGCGTTGCAAGCATTCCATACATCCCTGCCTTCAGGGACCATTGCAATTCGGTCAGACATGTCAGTCGTCTGGTATATCAACAAGCAAGGCAGAACCAGATCTTACCCCCTGTGTCAGGAAGCCATGAGGATTTGGCACTGAGTGATAGCTTTCAATTGCTTGCTTATAGCAATGCACATTCCTGGGAGTTCCAACCTTATTGCGGACAATCTGAGCAGGAACATCCTGATGCCTCATGAATGGTCCCTCAATCCTGTAATAGCAGCTCGGATCTTCCAACATTGGGGCAAGCTTTGCTGCGACTTGTTTGCTTCTCCCCTGAATTAAAAATGCAGGAGTTATTTTGCCTTGATCCCCCCTCAGGGGGAACTACTGAGGGATGCTCTAAAGCACGACTGGCCCCCGGGTTTTCTGTATGCCTTTTCCCTGTTTCCCCTCATTCTAAAATTTCTCCAGAAAGCTCAGAGGTTAAAAATCCATGTCCTTATCTGATTCACAGCCCATGGATCCTGGATCATTCCCAGGACCTGTTTATCCCATCCTCTGGGATTGATTCATCCAACCTGCACAGTCTCAAGCTCACAGCCTGGTTCCTCCACTTCCAATGATTGCCAAACTGCCTGACATCCCATCTCCTGTTCATGAAATTCTTCTGGCCTTGCACAAACCTTCCACTAGAAAGGTTTATTCTAGTAAATGGACTAGGTTCTCTATTTGGGCCAAAGACCAGAACTTAGACTCTTTTTCTGTGCCTGTTCAAAAGAGTCTGCAGTACCTGACTACTCTCCTGCATGCAGGAGCCTCAGCTTCAATGATCACTGTACATAGCAGCTATCTCCAATTTTCATAATGGTCTTGAAAATTCTTCAGTTGTGTCACACCGCCTATGCAAGACTTTTTTGAAGGGAGTATTACATGTTAAACCTCCAGTCAAGCCTCCCTTAGATCCCTGGGACTTGACTCTGGTGTTTCAATCTCTTACAGGCTCTCCCTTTGAGCCCTTTCATTCATGTGATTTGAAATGTTTGTCTTGGAAAACCATACTTCTAGTAGCACTCACCTCAGTGAGAAGAGTATCTGAGCTGCAGGCCTTGAGTGTCAAGAGTCCTTACTTGATCTTCCACATGAATAGGGTGTCCTTTCGTACTGACCCTTCCTTCTTGCTCAAGGTCATTTCTGTTTTTTCCATTAATCAATCTATTGACCTGCCGGTTTTCTTCCCAAGGCAATCTAACAGAGGGGAGTACCTTTTAAACACCCTTGATGTGCACCGACAGCTTCGTTGTTATTTTTACAGGACTAAATCTTTCAGGAAAACAGACCAATTGTTTGTGGCCTTTGCAGGACCCAGATTGGGTAAACCTGTTTCCAAAGTGACTTTATCCTCTTGGCTTAGAAACGTCATTACCTTTACCAACAGAATAAGCTACCTGTACCTTCCAGAATAAAGGCTCATTCTACCAGATCTATGGCTACCTCTGTAGCTTTTCATTCCAGAGCCTCTATGGATGATATATGCGCAGCAGCCACGTGGGCAAGACCTCATACCTTTATATCTCATTACAAATTGGATTTGGCCTCCAGGGGACAAGCATCTTTTGGTTCTATGGTACTCAAGAATATCCTTCCTTAGGGCCACCCAGGACTCAAGTAGCTGGGGACTTGGTCCTAACAGTAAAGAATAAATAAAGATTTACAACATCAGATAAAGAAGTTATGTCTTACCATAATGTTCCATCTGAGTTGTAGATCTTTATTCATTCTTTACTTCCCGCCCTCCTTCCCCCTGCCTGGACTCCTGGTGGTCTTCAGGTACTCCTGGTTAGGGTATTTGCTCAGACAGAGCCTCCTACATTTTTCCTATTACTACATCTTTATCTAGGGTGAGCAAACTCTTTCTGGAGTATCTAGGAGAGGGGCATTGTGGGTAGGTTCTTAGCTGAGAGTTTATGGCTTGCACGTGCTGGGTAATGGCCCTATCAATTCCGGGGACGGAACCGAGGTCCTAACAGTAAAGAATGAATAACGATCTACAACTGTACTGGGATAGTTCTTGTCACAAAATAATCGCTTCAACCTTAAACATTCTGTCACAAAACATGCATTATCACTGATGATTCTACTCAACCAAATAAAATGTCCTTTGACAATATTACACTTCATGAAATGCAGATGTTGACTACTCTATTCTAATTTTTTTCTGAACTTATCGTTACGGTAAATGTTAGTTTCAAACTTCTCTGTCACTGTGTTCAATGTCAGCTGTATATCCAGAAACTGGACATTTAAACTCACCCTAGGTATTATAAAATTTAAAAAGCCAATACCGTTTTTAATTTCCAGTAGGAATTCAAACAATTTGTACTTGCTGCCTCACCGTATAAAAAAGACATTATAAAACGTCTGTACAATCTAACTTTATCAAACCCTGGTAATTTTACTAAGGAGTCCCCTTCCCATGCACTCAGGACAAGATTCTCATACACAGGGGCCACCTTGGCCCCCATTGCTACCCTTTCTTGTTGATTATATCACTATTATGCTTACATAAAGATAAAGGGAGGTTCCATTAAGATTTCCACTGTTGATTTCTCATGACTCCAATTTTTACAAAGCATCATTAAAAGAACTGATGTATTATACAGGGTAACAATGTCCTTTTTGTATGACAAGGCAGTAATGACGAACTGTTTGAATTCCTACTGGAATGCATATACATGTGTGTGTGTGTGTGTGTGTGTGTGTGTGTGTGTGTGTGTGTGCATATCTACACCAAAAGTAAAAGTATCTCAAAGGCACTGTATTACTGTATGCGAAAAAAAAACAAGTTTTATGATCTATGGAGGAAGAAATATACAGATGCTGTATACAGATTTAAGTGCTTTAATTCGTTGATTGTTTAATGGTCGAACTTCATCAGAAATAAAAACAAGTGCAACAACTGAGATTTATAAAGTTAGGCCTTTTACAAAGAGTGATGATTTGATAGCCATCTGGATACAGAAAGCCTATAAGTATACTTTTTTGCACTTGATCTGTTTCAGTGATAGTTAACAAAACTGTGCTGCATTTATTTATTTGCTTGATATTGCTGGTCTCTGTGTCTGCATTTTGTTTTTCTGTTTTAGCTATAGTTAACAAAACTGTGCTGCACTTATTGATTTGCTTGAGATTGCTTTTCTCAGTGTCTGCATTTTGCACCCCCCCCCCTCTTGCCCAAGTATTGTATTCTTAAACTTGGTGGCTTTGGAGATGCCCACCTCTGCTGTAAATCTGATTTTGGACACTCCTCCCAGTCCCATCTCATTTGTTTACTGTACTGAGTACAGTGTGATCATTAGAGAAGAACTACCCCCTTGTTTCTTTGATTCTGGACACTCCTCCCAGTCCCATCTCATCAGCTCATTCTACTGTGTACAGAGAGCGCATTTGGGAATGCCACCCTCTTTAGTTTCTTAATCTTAGGTTCATAGGTAGGTACTAGGCTATCGGCCCAAGGGCCTAAGTAAGCCTAGCCAACAAGGTTCCCTGGCTTACGCCACCAACAAAAGTTATTTTCCTGTGCCCCTGTTGTGCAGAGCCACAGAAGTGATCCTCAGGGTGTATTTCCTATTTCCCATCCACTCATCAAGATTTTTCTTGAAGAGTGCTAATGAGGAACTTTGCTTGACATAGATGGGTAGCTTGTTCCAGAGTATGGGAAGTCTCTGGGACAGGAATCTATCCCTCCAGCATGTCCTGTTTATATCTTGAATTATCTTCTGTTCCTCCCCTTTCCACAAAAAAAAAAAAAAAAAATTACACTTTATTCAGCTGCTTTTACTGGAATTGTGTTCTCCCTACTTTATTAACTTATTTTGCCTTGGTGGTTGCTGTTAAGTGTTGGAGTGCTTTTATTCTGCTGTATTTATTACTGCTTGTTAGTAGCCTGATTAAATCTGTCTGTTATTCTAACCCTCTTAGTTTTGTTTAGCTCTTGGGCTTCAGGCCAATTATTTTACATTTAAGAAAGTTTTTGTGATCTACACTCTTGTGGACAAACCCTTATCAAAACCCTCTCTCCCTGAGTCCATCCGAGTTTCAGAACACTATGGACAATTCCCATCAGTTTCTCCTGCCAGCCTGGTGACATGGGCATACTGAGACAGAACAGGATTCTACTGCTCGCAAGAAATGCATCTATATCAGTAACCTGGAATCCATGCTCTGTCGCACCACAGTCAGTAGTCCTGACAAAGAGGAGATTGCTAGCACAATTACCACACCACCCACATCACATAGCCAAACACAACACACACGCACACACACACACACACTCCTATATAGCGGTCCTCAATAAAAACTTACCTAAACAGCAGGGACCTCCAAAACACTGACAAACATTCCACACCCAACACCAAACACATCACAGAAAGCAGACAACACACCAGTATCTTACAAACACAGCCCATAAGGGATAACAGTAAACTCACACAGCCCATAAGACATAACAATAAACCAAACATACTAGTCATTGGTGACTCAGTTGTGAGACACACTGATGTCCCCCTCACCAGGTTCGACAAGGAGAAGATCACAGTCAGTTGTCTGTCAGGTACCATAATCTGCCACATCAGGCATGCACTTAAGTATGTCCACAACAGGTATAAGTATGACTCTGTCATTGTTCATGTTGGTGTGAATGACTTGAGACACATCTCCCTGGACTATATGAAGTGAGACATGATTGAGTTTCAGAGTATGTGTCCCAGGCAGGTATGACCTTCGCCCTAAGCAGCATCCTACCTTCACCAAGAATGATACCACAATACCAACAAAAAATAATTGACTTCAATAGGCTTAGTTTTTGTTGTCATTCCAAGGGGATCCAGTATCTGTCTGCCTGGGATGATATGGTTTACAGGCCTCAATGCTTTGTCAGAGATGTCCTCCACTTGTCACCCCTGGTGTTCAGGATTCTGGCCAAGGCTCTTACCTTCCCCATTGTGCCTTTTATAGGCAGTGTTCCAAAGACAAATCTTCCAACATAAAAGATCTGTCAAAAAGCAAATCAAAGGTTATGCTGCTTAACGCTAAAAGCCTTAACTTGAAAATGCACTCACTGGAAGCTCTCCTTGAGCTGGAAGATGCCATCTGTGCAGTCACGGAAACTTGGTTCAAGGCTGCAGAGAGCACCCCTGCCTTACCAGGCTATACCTCATTCCATACATTCTGACCCTAAAATGCGGTTGGGAAGACTAAGGGTGGTGGAGTTTCTGTTTTCATTAAAGACAAGCACACCTCCAGACTGGTTTGCCAGCATAATGCACTAGAACTTCTCCAGGTGCAACTGACAATGGGCAAGGCACCCATCCAAGATATAGCCAGCTATAGACTCCATTCCATGACTCAGGACACCCACTGTTCCTACCTGGACTTACTTGACTCCATCAAGGTACCCCCTAACACCCTGATCTTTGATGACTTGAACTACCCCACCATAGACTGGGTGAACTATTCCTGCTCTAATGCACTCACCCAATGATTCCTTGACTTCATCAATTCTAATGCACTAGAGCAGCTTGTCTGTTCCACCACAAGGGGAGATAACATTCTAGACTTGGCTCTCACCAACACTGGCGACTGCTGCACCACCCCCATAGTAAGTTCTTCCCTGGTGAGATCAGACCATCAGTCTGTCTCATTCAAAGTGTCTAGCCCATCCAACACCACCCCCCCCAGCCATAATCAGGCTAAAAAACTTCTCACAAAATGACTACAACCTTCTAAGGAATGGCATCAGTAGTTTCACACCACCACCCACCTCAGAGGATGCAGACAAATATGCTGAACAGTATGCCAGTGCAATATACAAGCACCTGTACAACTGGATGGACTCAGCCATACCCAACAGAACTAAAACCTGCTCCTCAAGGAAACACAGATGTATGTGGTGGACATCCTCCATCAACAGGCTTTATAACAAAAGGAAGAAACTATTGTCCAAGGGTAAAAAAGCACAAATTACCAATTGGAAAAATTCCCTCCTTAGCCTCAACAAGCAAATTAGATCACTACTGAAAACATCCAAAGCTAATTATGAATCTAAACTAGCCTCCGAAACAAAGGCTAACCACAAAGCCTTTTTCAGTTACGTCAGAAAGCTCTGTGGCAAAGCACAGGTTTGTTCCAAATCAATTCTTAATGGTACCACTTACACTGATCCTTTTGACTTGGCTAACCTGCTAGCAGATAGGTTCAGCACAAACTACACCCCCCCGTCCCCACCAAAGGTCCAATCGACATCCCCGATACTTGCCCTGCATCTCACATCTCTGTAGATCAAGTGTTAAAGGCCCTATCTAAGGCAAAAAACACAGTGTACATGGGACCTGATAGTATCCCAGGCTGTATTCTGCAACATCTTCAGCAAGAACTAGCCTTGCCATTGAGCATTCTATTCAACCATAGCCTAAGTACAGGCTTCATTCCAGCAGAGTAGAGAACTGCCATTGTCATCCCTTTACATAAAGGTGGTGCCACTACTGACCCTGGAAACTATCGCCCCAACAAGTCTAATCTGTAATGCCATGGAGCATATTATTATAAACAAGGACATAGGCAATCTCCAAGCACTTGACCCCACCCAATTCATATTTGTCAAGGGGCAATCTTGCCTGCTGAATCTGGCTGACTTTTTTTGAGACGGTCACTAAGGCACTGGATGAGGGAAAGTTAGTACATACAGTTTATCTTGACTTGGCCAAAGCCTTTGACACAATCCCCCACTCAGACATCATCGAAAAACTAACACAACCTGGTATAAATCCCTATCTCATCAGGTGGGTGGCCAACTGACTCACCGATAGGACCCACAAGGTCAAAACAGGTGAAACCAACTCTGACAGCAGACCTATCATGAGTGGTGTTCCCCCGGGATTTGTCCTGGGACCCCTGTTGCTTGGCATCTACTTCTCAGAGATCCAAAGACAAAAGGCCTGTGGCTGACCAAGTTTGCAGACGACTATAAGTTGGGTGCTGTCACTGACTCCCCAAATGATAACATACTACAAGAGGGTCTCACAGTAACAAATGACTGGTGCCTTAAGTTAAACACAAAAAAATGTATCATCATACCATTCAGCAAAAACATGGCCCCTACTGATTAACACATCAACGGCAACCCCCTAAGCACACAACCTGTGGTAAGAGACCTGGGTACACAGGTTGACAACAATCTCACATTTGACCATCATGTAGCAGCAGTGGTCAGAAAAGCCTTTTACTTGGTTCATCCCATAAGTAAAGGTATTGCATCCAGAGAAAAAGATGTTATTACCTCTCTGTACTCCTCCCTCATTAGGCCAATAATTAAGTACAGCGCCCTGTTTGGTATGTACCTCTCTAAACACCTGCACCATCTGGGAAGGCCACAGAAATACCTCACAAAGAGAATCCATGGCCTCCAACACATGTCCTATGTAGACAGGCTGAAATCACTATCACTCTACTCATATCGTACAGATTGCTCAGAGGTGATCTGTGTCTCATTTACAAGGCAATCTCAGATCCTGCTCTACTAGAGATGCTCCATACCTGTAAGTCTAACTCCTCACACATTACCTGATCGAAATTTTAAATCTAATATGTGACAGTAACAAAACCTGCTGGAGAGACAGGTTTGTCTCCCAGAGGCTGCCTCATTTCTGGAATAGACACCCCATACACGTCACGTCTTTTTTTGGGGATAAAACTCTTGGCTAGGCTTGAAGGTTCCCAGGGCCTTTAGCCTAGTAATTTGCTATGATCCTGTGACAGAATGATTATTTGTGATATAGGGTGTGATATCAGCTTCTATCAATTCCATTTAATGACACATTTCTCATTCAAATTTCTGTTCACCCCTAGGGTGTGTCTGCTCTAAGGTGCATCTGCCATATTAATTCTGTGAAGTCAAGTAGGTTGTTGCAGTCCCCATAGAATGTTGTTAGTTTTTCTAAATCGAGGAATTTAACCTCTAACTTCTGAACGTCGGGATTTAGAGGTTCGAGATTTTTGGGATTTTGAAATTTAAAAGTAGAGCTATATATATATATATATATATATATATATATATATATATATATATATATATATAATGTGTGTGTGTGTGTCTCTCTACTTTGATTCACTGAAAACTCATTTCACTGAATTTCAATTCACCCTCCAAAAAAAATTGCTGAAAGCTCAGATCACTGAAAACCCATTTCTCTGAATCACATTTCACTGAATGTAAGTACTGTTGGGCAAATAAAACGTATATGCTATTTTCCCCATTGTATTGCAATCCTGGAGTTAGTATGTATAGTTAAGGGGTGTGTGGGAGGGCACAGCCACCTACTTAGTTTTTATATTTATGAATCTCATTTCACTGAAAGCTAACAGTAGATGGGGGGGCAACATCCCCCATGCTCCCTAACTATATATATATATATATATATATATATATATATATATATATATATATACAAATATATATATATATATATACAAACTCCAGGATCACACTACAGTGGGGAAAAGGGCATACATGTTTTATTTGCTCAACAGTACTTACATTCAGTGAAATGTGATTCGGTGAAATGAGTTTTCAGTGATTTGAGCTTTCAGTGATTTGGTGCGAGTGTTTTGAAATTCAGTGAAATGAGTTTTCAGTGAATAAAAGTAGACCTCTCTCTCTCTCTCTCTCTCTATATATATATATATATATATATATATATATATATATATATATATATATATATGTATATATTAATATATATATATATATATATATATATATATTAATATATATATTTATATTTATATATATAATATATATATTAATATAATTAATATATATATATATATTATATATATTTATATATTAATATATATATATATTAATATATATATTAATATATATATTGATATATATATTAATATATATATATATATATTAATATATATATATATATATTATTTGTATGTATGTATATATATATATATATGTATATATATGTATATATATATATATATATATATATATATATATATATACACACACACATTTTTTTTATATAGTACAAGTTTTAGGTAGTTCCCCTCAGATCTATTTTAAGAAGAACAAGGACTTTAAAATATCATTTTGAAAGAGTTTTTTTATTACCAACGATGTCAACAGAATTTCCAGTAAAGTTGGTATGTTTAGATGTTTGAATTGTATTGTAAATACAAGTAAGTACATACAAATAATATAAATACATGTAAATACAATGTAAGTATTGTAAATATATTTTTACTTGTAATGAGTTTTTCCTCAAACACAAGAAGTTAAAAATTAATATCAAGGTTATTTTGTTGTTCTACATGGAATGTAGTTTATCTTGGTCTTTGTGAGACATGTAATGCCTTCTACATTGGAAATACTGCAAGAAAATTAAGGGACAGAATAAAGGAACACATTTTAGCCATTAGAAATCAAGATAATACCAATGCATTAGGCAGACTTACTTTATTATGCAACATTTTTAAATGTTTTAAATGTATAGTGTTAGATGTTAAGGAATTTCTAGTTGATGTTAATTGTCTTAGAGGTCTTTGAACTTCAGTGGTAGCTCCGTTTACATTCTTATGTGCCACCGGGTCTCAATGAAAATTTGAACATTAAGTATGCCCTTAAGTGTTTTGTCTCCAAAGGTATGTTTGTTTTAATTAATGAGAAGTGAAGTCAGATTTATTTTAACATTGACTGGTTAATATTGTATTTAAATAACATTAGTTTTAATGTTTATTTCTGAAGAAGTTCTTGGTTAATAAATTAGAACAAAAGTGCTTAAAAAGAAGAAGTTTCTCTGGTTGTTTTCTGTATTTGGACAAAAGGTTTATTTAGTATTTGTTGTTTGCCCTTGGTTATGGCATTTTTTTTAAATATATATACATATATATATATATATATATATACTGTGTTAATTCTCAAGATGCAACTGAACCTTGCACTGTATTGAATTTGGAAGTTTGCTTTACATATGTTTTCATCTTAATCGTATTTCGTACAGTGAATATCATTACTAGTGTTTGTTTTCCATTGAGTTAAATATCTGCTCTTTTGTATTTAAGCCTGTATTGCATTGCATCCTGTATTTTATTGTATTAAGCCTTTTCTGTGCTGGTACCTTGCTATTTTTCATCTTCTTTCTCACCCACTCTCTAACCCTCCATCTCTCCCTTTTCAGGCAAGCCCAGTTTATTGAAACTTGAATCCTGCTTTCACCCTGTCCAGCTGCCTGCAGTTCAGTGCCCTGTGACCCCCCCTATGGAGAATTCAGACATTCAGCTTTACAGACTGCCAGAGGTCTCCCTAGAATTCAATTCTGCTTTTTAAAAGTAAAAAAATAGAGCATTAATGACCTCAAGATCTTAAAGTATCTGGTAACTTATTTTACCAACTCTGCCGCACTGTCGTAATCGCTCTGCCAAAATTCCATCAGAACTGATTATTAAGCCCTCCTTCCTGCCTCTAACATTTTTTTCTATCAACCTGTCCCCTTTGCTTTTATTTTTATCTTCTGCTCACCTCAATTGCAAACCTAACCACATTCTCCTATCTGAGTTATTCTACCCTATTCCTTCCTTCCTGCCTGTCCACAAGCTGCTCGCTTCCACTGTCTTATTTTCCACTATTTCCTATTACTCACATGTACACCTCATTTCTACTGATTTGTTTTTCTTATTCTTCTTGCTTCTCCCAGGCCGGTGTAGCCCCGCTCGGTTCGCCCTTGCTGCGCTTAGGCTCACTCCACTCCCCTACTCTACCCCCATACCCACCCACCCCCATTTCAGTTGCCTTTATACTTTACCTCTTTGGTCACTCTCCCTTCCCCCTGCTTCTTCCTCCAATCTCCTTCTCCCACTCATTCACCTTATTTCTCCACCTATCTTCCTCTTTAATTTTGTATTCAGTGTACCTCCCTTAAAAGCTTTATACTGTTC